>NC_045436.1:162877924-162920518 GCF_002776525.5 Piliocolobus tephrosceles | reverse complement strand
GCATGGTACTGGTACCAAAACAGAGATATAGACCAATGGAACAGAACGGAGCCTTCAGAAATAATGCCACACATCTACAACCATCTGATATTTGACAAACCTGAGAAAAACAAGAAATGGGGAAAGGATTCCCTATTTAATAAATGGTGCTGGGAAAATTGGCTAGCCATAAGTAGAAAGCTGAAACTGGATCCTTTCCTTACTCCTTATACGAAGATTAATTCAAGATGGATTAGAGACTTAAATGTTAGACCTAATACCATAAAAACCCTAGAAGAAAATCTAGGTAGTACCATTCAGGACGTAGGCATGGGCAAGGACTTCATGTGTAAAACACCAAAAGCAACGGCAGCAAAAGCCAAAATTGACAAATGGGATCTAATTAAACTAAAGAGCTTCTGCACATCAAAAGAAACTACCATCAGAGTGAACAGGCAAGCTACAGAATGGGAGAAAATTTTTGCAATCTACTCATCTGACAAAGGGCTAATTTCCAGAATCTACAAAGATCTCAAACAAATATACAAGAAAAAAACAAACAACCCCATCCAAAAGTGGGCAAAGGATATGAACAGACATTTCTCAAAAGAAGACATTCATACAGCCAACAGACACATGAAAAAATGCTTATCATCACTGGCCATCAGAGAAATGCAAATCAAAACCACAATGAGATACCATCTCACACCAGTTAGAATGGCAATCATTAAAAAATCAGGAAACAACAGGTGTTGGAGAGGATGTGGAGAAATAGGAACACTTTTACACTGTTGGTGGGATTGTAAACTAGTTCATCCATTGTGGAAAACAGTATGGCGATTCCTCAAGGATCTAGAACTAGATGTACCATATGACCCAGCCATCCCACTACTGGGTATATACCCAAAGGATTATAAATTATGCTACTACAAAGACACATGCACACGTATGTTTATTGCGGCACTATTCACAATAGCAAAGACTTGGAATCAACCCAAATGTCCATCAGTGACAGACTGGATTAAGAAAATGTGGCACATATACACCATGGAATACTATGCAGCCATAAAAAAGGATGAGTTTGCGTCCTTTGTAGGGACATGGATGCAGCTGGAAACCATCATTCTTAGCAAACTATCACAAGAAGAGAAAACCAAACACCGCATGTTCTCACTCATAGGTGAGAACTGAACAATGAGCTCACTTGGACTCGGGAAGGGGAACATCACACACTGGGGCCTATCATGGGGAGGGGGGAGGGGGGAGGGATTGCATTGGGGAGTTATACCTGATATAAATGATGAATTGATGGGTGCTGACGAGTTGATGGGTGCAGCACACCAACATGGCACAAGTATACATATGTAACAAACCTGCATGTTATGCACATGTACCCTAGAACTTAAAGTATAAAAAAAAAAAAAAAAAAAAGACAGACAAAGATGTCACAAACCCGAATGGGACACTCTCTAGAACCCAGAAAGGGCAGAGAAACAACTTCTGGAGTCTCAAGAAGGAACACGGCCTTCCTGACACATTGATTTTAGCCCAGTATGACCCATTTCGGAATTCCGACCTCCAGAATAGTAAAGAATAAATTGTTGTTGTTTAAAAAAAAAAAAAAAAAAAAAAAAAAAAAAAAAAAAGACAGCGTATAATGAGAAAGAACAATTCCCCTGAGAAAATCAAAGCTCCTCCTTCAGAAGAAGAGGGAATGCAATATGCAGAGCTATTTGTCATCTGCTGCAAATGCATAGACTGTTCCAGAAATTCCCTTTGACTGAAGGCACTCAGATGAGGGTTGAGTGACTATTTGTCAAACACATTGTAGGCAAGATTCAATAATTGAGTGAGTAATTGGACTACATAACCTTCTCTGTAACCCTGAAATTTTACATCTCTGTGATTTTAGAATAAGAATCAAATCACAAGACTCCCTCCAGGAGGAATAATGAAACTGTCTTGATTATTCCTATTCATATGTTTATTTGAAAATATTTAGGATCAACCTGTATATACACAAACAAAAATACATCGATACGCAACCCACAGTGCCAACAGCTTGTAATTAAAGAACCAGACTAATGCAACATTTTCCCACTTACAACTCTTCCCCATTGCTAGCATTCGTCAAGCCTTCTGTTATCAGGCAATTTAGTTATACACAATAAAAACATACACATGTGTGAGGAGATTTAAATATATTTTTCTAAATGTAAATTAAGGATCTTTATACAACTGCTCTGGTTTTTGAGCCTAGTTTATATTGGCTACAAACTGAAGCTGAAATAATTCTCCAGATAAGGTTATTTATTCTCATTTGAGAAGTACTGGAAAAGCTATGATAGGATTCTTTTAAATTTTAAAATATTTGGATTCTGTTACCTGGCAGACATTAATGACAGTTTCTTATCCTGATTATATTATGGGAACATAGAATTCTAAACATGGAAGACGTGTTGAGATGTCCTCTAGTACATGTTCCCGGGACACCAAATAAATTACTTTAGATGGACTAGAGAGAATGAAATTTCTCTAATTTCCTAATGAAATTTCTCTAAATTCCTCCACATGAAATTTGGAGGCTTGGGCTCTATTGAGGGAAAAGTGGAGAGTATATCAAAAGAATTTTCTGAAAGCTTTCTCTACCATGTCTGAATGTGAGAAGCAGTCTTAGATATGTAGCCAGGACTCTGAAGTATTAAATCTTCAGGATCAGTTCACTGATTCAGGTATTGAAGTAGTTCTCAACATACCTGCAAAACTTACCTGAGGGATATTTTCAACAACTATAAATAACAGCAGTCTACTAGACAATGATTCTCAAAAGTGGGGAAAGGAAACACTAGGGTACATCAGAAACTTGAGAGTGTGTTATAGCCCCATGTGAACTCCCTCACTGTACCTCCCTCACTTCCAAGTTTAGAGTGAATGATTTAGGGGGAAACTGATAGATATTTCAAACTGAGATGGTCCCCCAAACCTACAGAGCATGGTAGCAAATGATAGAGGTTTGAAATTAGGATGTTGCCTGAAACCTGTAGAATACGGTGACCCTGAGTGTGCCATTGGCTTATAACTAGGGAATAAATATCAAATAAGACATACTCATCATCTGCTACAAGTTTTCAGAGGTAGGATAAATAAATGAGCTAACTTTTGTAATGTACATAGCACAATGACTAGAACAGAGTAGGTACACAGTAAATGGTATCGTTCCTTTATCCCTGCCGTTAACTCTATTTCCATAGGTATCTCTGAATGCTTCTCATTGTTAAATGCATATTTAAATTTGTGTTTCACTATGATAATCAGATATTTAGGTTAAACCTGGATCTCTAATACTATGAAATTTCCTGTGTAATCCATGCATTTGGAGTCCTTGACCATAGGGTTCCATTGCTATACTTCTATGGAGATTGACGTCTTTCTTCTCTGTTGCCATGATGACTTTCGCCATAGTTGGATGCCACTTAAAGGGTCTGAGTAGCTGGCACAACTATTTTAATGCATCATGACTAGGTGCTTCTGAAAGGAAACTGTTTTCTTGGAATGCAGTATAAGTTTAGGAATATCAAAGGCGGTCAGATACTCAGCATAATTATAGGTTAAGTTTGTAGACCAGATATTCAAATCTTCCTTTCCTCGGAGGAGTGTCTGGTTGATTAAAACATTGGAGACAGCATCTGAAACAAACATTCCAGAGAGCATGTCAAAGAGACGTGGTACCAAAAACCAGCTCTCTGAAGCCAGGAAGTCAACTCCAGCCAAATAAACAGCACCAGAGAGGGAAAGGTGGTTCAGATGTAATGCCCATGTGTATGGATGACTAATTTTTTAGGACACTTTTTTTCCAGCTCATGACTCTGAGGCAATTGCTAGATTTAGGACAGCATTTCTTTGCCCTCTACCACCTGGAAACACAGGCGTGATGATGTTCAAAGACAATGGCATTGACAGGATTATTAGAAATTCTTTAGTGTTAACTGCAACCTAACCCCTTTCTCTCTCACTCAAAAAAGCATATCCATGTGCTAATGAGCTAGGGATGGCATTTTTCATAGGGCCATGAGGCATAGGACATTTTCCATAGCTCACTTTCTTTAGGGTTCTATAAAGAGTGGTTTTAGGTAGTTCATATACAGGAATCAAATCACATTGACACACATAGTCACTTTGTCCTATTTAAATTCTCTTTTAATTCTTTAGATTACATCGAGAAGACTGACTCAGTTTGCTGCTAGTATTTCCTTAAAACATCTCAATTCTCTCTCTCCCTCTTGAACAGAGCAAAAGCCAGCTCTGACTCAGAATTCTCAGCTAACAACAGTATCTAGCTACAACTTAACAATATTATCTGGTAATTTTATGTATTTTTAAACTTATCTTCTATTTTGGCAAGTGATACTGGATTTCCATTTACAGTAATGATATAAAGTTTCCTTAATAAATGCATTTATTTAAGTCAAGAATTGAGTTCATTTAAATAAAAATATTTAATTAAATAATAGTAAAGTTACATCCCATAGTACATAATAATGCAGATATGCTATAATAATTATACAGATAGGAAAATATTCTGACAGTGCTACTTAATGGTAGAAGTTTAGGAAACCCTGTTGTAGGAATAATCTTGAGTATGCTGTAATAATATGCTATAATAATAATACAGATAACAAAATATTCTCATAGTACTACTTGAATGGTGGAAGTTTAGGAAATACTGTTGTAGGAATAATCTTGAATTGACCCTAAGTTTTCCAAAAAAATTATTTTCAACTTTTACTTTGATTATTACTAGCAAATATTTTATGATATATTTCACAAATGTTTAGGATGTTTCAGCACGTTATTCTGCTCTGGTTTAGAACTGCTGACCTACATAAACACATTATGCAGAAAACATATAGAATGCAGAACTATTTCTATTTTAATTTTTTGGAACATGTTTCATGTTTATAATCTGTGTTCGTGCTCTTTTTTAAAAAATGGTAATAGCAAATGGTTCTAAAAGGGTTTTGTTGGGGAGATGGCTAGTTTTCTACACAATACTTTGTCTTTTTTGTTGTAACACCCTTTTAGCTGGGTATGGATATGATCAGTAAACTATATTGTTTCATTTTTTTTTTCTATATATTTTTTTGAGACTGAGTCTTGCTCTGTCACCCAGGCTGGAATGCAGTGCTGCCATCTCAGTTCACTGCAACCTCTGCCTCCCAGGTTCAAGCAATTCTCCTACCTCAGCCTCCTGAGTAGCTGGGACTACAGGCACCTGCTGCCACGCCCAGCTAACTTTTGTATTTTTTTTACAGACGGGGTTTCACCATGTTGGCCAGGCTGGTCTCCAACTCCTAACCTCAGGTGATCCACCACACCCCCCCACCGCCACCACCACCACCGGACTCCCAAAGTGCTAGGATAACACAATTATATTTTTTCATGTGGCAAAGTTCGTGCCCTTGGAATGTGAGCACACCTCCTCTCTGTTCTCCGTCTGCTTCCTGTTAGCTGGCAACTGGATATGGCAGGAACTCAACTTCAGCCATACAGATGACATTGTGTCTAAGGAAAGGTAGAGCAGCAAGATGGAGGGAGCCTGAGTGATGGAATGGCCAAGTGGAGCAGAGCAGCTCAGGGCCCCACATGGCACACATTGGAACTGTTATGTGACAGAAAAAGTCCGCTTTCTTTTAAGCCTCCATATTGCTCTAAGTTCCTTTGTTACAGAAGCTTAGCTTTTACCTTAATATGATAAATATGATACTTTTCCACCTCCCCAAACACTCTGTTAACATTAAATATGATTAGTTGGCATAATGAGAAAAGTTGGGAAAGAAGGTGTATCACCTTGTGCCTTTGTAAATAAATTACATTTGACTCCTTCTACTGCAGTCTCTGTAGTTCTATAAGACTCAAAATGAGTTTGGGAAAGAGTATTGTGGACCAACTATTTAAATACACATAGTCACAAACTAAATAATAGCAAATCTGTTGCTTTACTCCTTAAGTCAGAGACTAATTCTAGGAATGTTAAAGGAAGAAAGTAATTCATTAGAAGGATTTAAGAAAGTTTATATAACCAACGGAAAAAACTAGAAGATGCAGGTTTCATTAAGGAAGTAGATTACAGCTCAGGGATGGGTTGGGGGTTAAGCCTGGATAGCAAGAACTGTTAGGGGTTTTCTCCTCCAATCATTTGTTTTTTATTCATGCCCTACTCCAGATTCAGATTCTTGGGAGAATGAATCTATTTGACCAGTCTTCATTTCTTATGATTACTGCTTTTCAGACAAAAGTGGGAGAACTTCATTGTTAGGTTCACCATGCAATGGAAGATGGACAGTTCTTCAAAGGAAGTTTGAAGCTCTACTACTCTACCCTCAGTGGTATACTGGAACCAGACTGCAATAGCTCATGAGAGTCTATGGTGAACATTTCTTTCCAACTCTGCCTTCAGTAACACCTCCCTAGGGGCTTGAAAGTGGCCATGCTGGATGTATCAACACCATGGAAATAGGCACATGGTACAAATCAGAACCTTTTCTTCAAAGAAGTAGTTGTTAAACAATTACTAGGATACCACTGCCTATAATCTATTTCCTTCTTTTCACCTGGTATTTTCTTTTTTTTATTTTTATTTTTTATTATTATACTTCAAGTTCTAGGGTACCTGTGCACAACATGCAGGTTTGTTACATATGTATATATGTGCCATGTTGGTGTGCTGCACCCATTAACTCGTCATTTACATTAGGTATATCTCCTAATGCTATCCCTCCCCCCTCCTCCCACCCCACAACAGGCCCCAGTGTGTGATGTTCCCCTTCCTGTGTCCAAGTGATCTCATTGTTCAATTTCCACCTAGGAGTGAGAACATGCGGTATTTGGTTTTCTGTTCTTGCGATAGTTTGCTGAGAATGATGGTTTCCAGTTGCATCCATGTCCCTACAAAGGACACAAACTCATCCTTTTTTATGGCTGCATAGTATTCCATGGTGTATATGTGCCACATTTTCTTAATCCAGTCTGTCACTGATGGACATTTGGGTTGGTTCCAAGTCTTTGCTATTGTGAATAGTGCCGCAATAAACATACGTGTGCATGTGTCTTTATAGCAGTATGACTCATAATCCTTTGGGTATATACCCAGTAATGGGATGGCTGGGTCAAATGGTATTTTTAGTTCTAATCCTTGAGGAATCGCTACACTGTTTTCCACAATGGTTGAACTAGTTTACAGTCCCACCAACAGTGTAAAAGTGTTCCTATTTCTCCACATCCTCTCCAGCACCTGTTGTTTCCTGATTTTTTAATGATTGCCATTCTAACTGGTGTGAGATGGTATCTCATTGTGGTTTTGATTTGCATTTCTCTGATGGTGAGTGATGATGAGCATTTTTTCATGTGTCTGTTGGCTGTATGAATGTCTTCTTTTGAGAAATGTCTGTTCATATCCTTTGCCCACTTTTTGATGGAGTTGTTTTCTTCTTGTAAATTTGTTTGAGTTCTTTGTATCACCTGGTATTTTCTGTAGAATCTCATTAAATAGGCTGGCTTTGCATCAGACTTAAGAGTAATGGGACTTTTTCATTGACTTAGGGAAGATATCTAAAGAAAATGAAAAGTTTTATTTTATAAACATACCCCCAAAATCAATCTATAGTATTACTTGATTTAAACATTGAACATATATGACATGTATCTAATTAAAATGAGGTTCTAAGGTAGCGTTTCAGCTTGTCCGGTTCTGAGAGAGAGGTTCCAAAAAGGCATTCTGTTTTTGCTGGGGAACAAAAACAGCCCAGCTTTAGTATCTGAGTAGCTCTCATCATACATTCTTTGGCCATTTCATATGTAGAAGTATTACCTTGGTGAAGAATTGATTTTAATTTTGATACCACAATAATGAAAATTTTTGATTCTTTCTCACATGATATTTATTTAGTTTATTCATTTATTTAATACCTTTGTATTGAGCACCTAAAATATATCTGGTTTTAAAATTTTGTATTGAAGATAGAGTAAATAAAAATATAACTCTAATCAAAAACTTGAGGCTATGGTAATTTTTTGAAAGTTTAATTCTGATTTCAAATTTCTAAGAAGTTGGATTTTTAAAAATATCCCCAAAATAGAAGAAAATAATCAACTGGCCGGGAACAGTGGCTCACGCCTGTAATCCCAGCACTTTGGGAGGCCGAGGCAGGAGGGTCATCTGAGGTCAGAAGTTCAAAACCAGCCTGGCCAACCTGGCAAAACCCTGTCTTTACTAACAATATGAAAATTAGCCTGGTGCAGTGGTGGGCACCTGTAGTCCCAGCTACTCAGGAGGCTGAGGCAGGAGAATCACTTGAACCCGGGAGGTGGAGGTTGTGGTGAGCCGATATCGTGCCATTGTACTCCAGCCTGGGCAACAGAGTGAGACTGTATCTGAAAAAAAAAAAAAAAAAAAAAAAAAAAAAAAAAAAAAAAAAAAAAAAAGAGAGAAAATAATCAACTTATGTCATATGAACAGTTCAAGCTGAAGGTATCTTTCTAAATGCAGAACAATTGTTTCAACATAGTTAATTATTGAGAAAACACATATATGCCACTTACACCAAGTATTGCTCTAAGAGGTTTATAAAAATTAACAAATTCTATTATACTAGATTTACAGATATGAAGCAAAAACAAAGAAAGGACAAGTAATTTGTTAAAGATTACTTAGATAGTAATGAGGGAATCCAGGACTTAAACCCAGGGGTTCTAGTTTCAGTCTATGCTCTTAGCCTCTCTCTGTGCTGCTCCCTGAGATGGCCATAGGATCTGTAAGTATAGAGATGGGGCTGATGGGAGGGAGGGAAGGTGGTCAGGTAGTGATAATATGGCAGCTCAGCTGAGTGTGGAAAGTGTCCAGCAATGTCTTCAAAATGCATTTGTAAGAATGTTCTAAGCAGCATTATTCAGAATAGCCTCAGATTTTTTAAAATGCCATGCCTATGAGCAGTAAAGTTAATTTAAAGAATGACAGTGAAGTGCTGTATAACAATGAAAATTAACAGGCTACTGATGTCGACAACCATGTAAAAAAGCATCACAAACCTAATATCGAGCAAGCAATTGAGATACAAATTTTGCTCAATATTAGGCTCATGATACTGTATTATTCCATTTGCATAAAGATTAAAAAACTATATAAATGTAAAACGATGAGGGTAAGAAATCATAGATATGGTTGCTTTTAAGGAAGAGGAAGAAATCAATGGTTGGGAAGGGATATGGGGGCTTCTGATGTGTTGTCAGTCTACTCTTTCTTCATCTGGGTGTCTGGGTGGTGGCTGCATGGGTGTGCTCACTGAGCGAGGAATCACTGAGCTCTAGAGTTATGATTTTTGTCTCTTTGTGTGTTATACTTCAACACTAAAGTTAAGAAACACTGACAAGAGGAACAATAGGAAAAATGGTACAATTGAGGCCAGAGGGAGCAATAGGTTGAAAAACAAGAGAATTGGGGTTGAGAAGAAAAATCATTTATAAATGATATATTTATGAATTCAATCAAGTAATCTTGATTGATTGATGTAGCTATTGAGGTCAACGAATTTTTCTGTAAAGGGCCAGATATAGTAAATATTTTAGGCCTTGCGGGCCACATATGGTCTATGTCACATTCTTGTTAATTTTTTTGTTTTTTTTTTTAACAACTCTTTAAAAATGTAAAGACCGTTATGAGCTTTCTGGTGGAAAAAATGAAAAGAGAAAGAAGAAAAAAACAGGCCACAGGCCATATTTGGCCTAGGAGTAGTAGTTTGTTTAGTCCTCAGCCAGCTTCTGGTGATGCTAAATGATAAAAATGCAGTTTTTTGCCCTCCATGTTTGACACATTCATTCATTCAACTTTACTAAATATCTTCTATGAGCTTTAAGTTGGTAAGACAGATATACACACCTGTGACTCACAGTGCAATATGATGAGGACCCTAACTTTAGTATCAAAGTGCTAGAAAAACACAAGAACGTGGGACTTTCTTCTTTTGATGTTAAATTTTAATTTTTCTTGAAGTAGGTAGAAACTTACCATGTAGAGAAAAGGGGAAGACATTCTGCATAGGACATGTACGTCATTATTAAATCCACACAGGCATAAACGAATAGCGTAAATTCATATGTTGTCTCTAATGTAACTCTGTGCAACTGGAACATGTATAGGGTGATAGAAGACAAGTCTGAAGCAGTGTTTCCCAAATTTTTCATGTCATAGCACATACAAAAAGTGAAAGTATCCTCTTTCCTTGGAGCACTAGGTTACACAGATAAAGCCACTTGTGGCTGGAAGCCATGGGCCCAGGGACTCATGGAGATGGGGCTGATTGGAGGGAGGGAACGTCGTTAGGTAGTGATAATATAGCAGGTCAACTGAGTATGGAAAGTAGCCAGAGATGTGTCTTGGCTTCCCCATGCCCTCCTAGGCTGCCCTGAGACCTGAGTGCATTACTCTGCCCATCTAAATCCATTGGCAATCCAGTTGGGAAGTTCTGAAGAAATTAGGAAAGCCTTGATTGAGCAGTTAAAACATACAGCAAGAGGAAGTTTGGTGGCTTTTCACAACCCAAGGCTTAGGTTCAAGTTCTTGTTCAATCACTTACTTGGTGGATGACTAAAGCAAGTTATTTCAAATTCCTTTTGCTTCCATTTCCTCCTTTATGTAAAATGTTATCTGCAGGACCCTGCAAGGGATCTTGTCAGGCTAAAAAATCAGATATACTGTGTACAAAGCTTTCACCGCAGAGTCAACTCTTGACAGATTATTTATTTATTCTTCACATCCTCCCAACCTCTCTAACTGCAATTAAAAAAATACATATATTATATTTTAGTATATATTTTACTTTACTATATGTTATACATACGTAATTAGTATATATATAATTTAGTATATGTTATACATATGTAATTAGCATATATATAATTTAGTATATATTATACATGTATATATTATATATAAATATGTTTTAGTCTATATTATACTATATATTATGTATTATATAATATAATACATAATATAAATATAAAATAAAATATATTTATATATATATATAATATATACATATAATCTTGACAAGAAAACCCATGCCATTTCTGATCTCTACGTCCACTGCCTGGGGATGGCAGTAGGGCTTTTCTGGCATGAAGGGTAGAATAAGAGAAACTATAAAATAATGAGCAAATATATTACTGTTACATCAAATGATGACTTTGTTTTTTCTTTTAGAAAGAGAAAGGTCATCAATTCTTGGAACACTTAGATATAGGTTGTATTCTCAGTGTTAGGAAATCTCTTCTTTCTCTCTCTATCTATCTCTTTCTTTTATAAGCCAAGGGTGCTGGGGCTCAGTGGGCTGTGCCCTGGAGGTGAACTGAGGACTCCGGTTAAACATGGTTATGTTGGAAACTTATCACCTGACTTCAACAGAAACATCTGTGAGTTCATATTGGCCGAGTCCCTAGAGATTCTTTCACTGCTGAACATGCTACTTCCCAACTGTTCAAGATAGTGGCTCAGAGCTGTGCACATATTTCGAGATGCATTCTGCTGATTGGATTATTTTTAAAGCCTATCTCTTAAAGTATTTCCTTTAATTGCTTATTTTTGGACTGACGCTAGGTCTCAGTGAGGTTGTTCCAAGTCTAGGATCACAGAATGTTACTCTCCATAATTGGAAGTAGCCACCCCATCACTTTCCAAATGAGGAAATTGAGGCCCATGGGAGAAAAACCTTGCTCAAGTCACAGATATCTTGTTCTTTCTTCCTACTCTTTCTTTCTCTCTCATCCCCTTCCTTCTTTATTTATTGAATAGCTCCCAGATGCCATACTTTGTTTTCAGTGCTAATGATGCAGAAACACACATGACAGAGACTACTAAACTCCCAGTCTAGTGCAGTGGCAGTGAGGCAACCCAATTATTAATCTAGGCATGATAAATGATTGCATAGAGGGGCACGCAGAATTCCAAGACAATCTAGAAGAGGGGCAGTGAAATGAGACCTGGGGAGCGACAGGAATTGACTTGAATGGAGTCTTAAAGTGGAAGATGAAGAGAGTGAGCTTTTAGAATAGAGATAAGAGAAATGATCTTCTAGGCAAAGGGAAGAGTACAATGTAATAGCATTAAATACACATTTCCTTTTTCTGAATTCATATATATGTGGAGAGAGACAGGGGGTGAGAGGGCAAGAGGGTGAGATAGAAAATTAGAAATAAAGAGAATGCAGTTCAACATTAAGGGTGATTCTGCCTGCTCTTGTAGGCTATGCTTGTATGCTGTGCCCATCTACACAGCCCAAGGGGATTATAGTTGAGTCTCACACTCATGGGGCCTCACAATCATCAATATTTCTCAGGTGTGTGTGAGTATCTCACCAAGCCAGTGTGACCCAGAGTAGTTTTGATGACATGTGTTTGTATACGCTAAGTATAACAATGAAATTCCTCTAAGATGTTCTTCCACTTATAAAGGCGTTCCTACTACGTACTTATCCATCAAGGTTTTTGTTAAGGAGAACTAGTTTCCTGAATTGGCTTTAGAAAATGCAATCCTTTCTATTGATTCAACGAAGATAAATTTTGTGGCTGCCATGCACCATCTTTTCTGATCTTTTTTATTGGAAGTGTTGTTGTTGTTGAAAGAACTGTGGAGTCAATAAAGAAAGTTAACTAAGTGCACAACTTTTACTTTCCCAGCTCTGTGTGGGAGCCTGGAGGCAGTGTGTTTCTGAGATACAGCCTCCCCACAGGTTATACCCAGGGGTTTCCATTATCTTTAAGCAGCACACACTCCAGAGCATCTTATTAATGATATTTAATTACATTGAAATTAATGATGTTTTTCATCTGATCCTGGGCTGATTTTACAGCTTGGAGATAAGCTGGGGCGATTTGGGTTCTCTGTCTCTCCATCTCAGCAGTCAAGTGTCCCCTTTTATCCTAGTTGACTCTGCTTTTTTCCAGGTGCCCATTTTCTCCCCCTCCACTTATTCTCAATACCACTTCTCTCGTTTTCAGCAATAATTAGCTATCCCAAGTCACAGAAATAATCCATTTCCATAAGAGGGCTTCCAATGATGTGGACAATGGATTTTTTCCTCAACAGAATTTAATTTGCATGTATGCTGGCCATAACTTCATTAGGTTTTGGAACACAGAGATTGTCAAATGAGCACTATCTGATAGCTCAAACAATTCAGCAGACTCTAATCTCATCGTGGTATACTTGAGTGCTCTGGGTTTTGCTGATGAAAATCTTTTCAGAAGTGAAATGGAGTATTCAATTCTCAGGTTCAGAATTGTTATTATTTCCCAATGAAAATAATGGGGATTGTAGATAGGATTTACCGAACTTGAACTGTGTTGATGGCTTTTGTTTTGTTGGAGCAAAAACAGGTGTTTGGGGGAATTAAACATTTCTGTTGTGAACTGAAATACAACAGCATTGCGAATGCAATGTTTAAATACGGAGATAGGGCATGATGATGAAAGTGAATGGGATTGTAGAAATTCAGAGTTCAAAATCCTATGCTGTTTAAAGGATTCAAAGAGTAAACTGGAAATATGCTTTGTTTGAATGTTTTTTTTTCTCGGGAAATGGTAGGAAATGCACTAGTTAAATCATGCTTCATTGTATTGACAACTCAACTATTTATTTATTAGTGTGGAAAATAGAAGCATTACATCAAATAATTTCCCTATTTATTTCTTTCTCTTCTCATCTCAAGCTCTTTCTTAATCTCGTCTCAGGCTCCCAAGAATAAACAAGCCCAAACAACTACCCAAATGATACCAAAATCATAGTAACAACCACATATAAACAGCAACAAATAAGATAAAATATCTCACTGCATCCATTCAGTCAAGTTTCAACATATTGGACAATTAAAAATTTCCTAATTATCTCTATATTTGATTCTAGGATAAACATATTTCTCTTCATCCTACTCTCTTGGCTTACTTATGTGTCTGTTCATTCATTGAACATGTATTCATAGACATCTTGTAGATTCCAGATGTTATATTTTAGGCACTGGAGAAATAGGGTGGGCCAACTATAGCCTATACCTTTATGGATATTATGATCCAGTGGAGGCCGACATGAATCTATAAATCACACAAACAGAAATGTAAAATTATAATCATGAGAAATGCTAAGAAGAAGACACCTATGGTTCCAGGAGAGATTACAGAAGTGAGATTTGACCTAACTTAAGGACCAGAAAAAGACTTTTCTGAAAAGACCACCACAGATCTGAGATCTGAAGGAACAATAGGTATTTGTATATTTATGTCCAAGAGAAGATAGTGAAGGTGAGTGTTTCCCAAATGGAAAATACCACATGTGCAACAATCCTTAGTGGGAAGGGGGCATGGTATGATAGTGCAACTCAGGACTCTTTTGGGTAGTTCTGATCACCAACTTGACTATTTAAAGTCTTAGTTCAGTCCAGTCACCCAGAGTCAAACACAGCTGATGTTAGCCAATACAAAATTAAATCACTCACTGATACAATTCAGGTCCTCAAAGACTTCATCTGAAATATTGGGTAAGTAAAGCAAAGGGTCATCTATATTCAACAAATAATTTATCAGGATAGATCTCCTGCAGATCTGAAACTAATCAAGAAGTTTTAAGATATTCTGAACTTCAGTGTTTCTATCATTGAAGGAACTGAAAGGAGAGGGGATGTCTAGAGTTTATTTTATCTCAAATATTTCACGCTAAATATTTAGTTAATCATTATCAAGAGGTGTTTGAATCCAACAAGCCTGAATTCTCATCCTGGCCCTGTTATTCACTGGCCATGTGACTTTAAGCAAATTACTTAGACTCTCTAAATGTATTCTCCCTTTCGTAAAAACAAAGGTATAACACTTACTTCACAGGGTTTCTGTAAAGAAAAGTATACATATATATGAAATACATTTATGTGAATCTCTTGTACATATGAAGCACTAAATAAATGTTAATGCCCTTCCTTTTTATTTCCATTTTCACTTAAGTTTATATGAGTTTATTTGATCTATAAGAGCTTATGTGCTTTAACTGGCCTCATGTGGAAACTTCTTGAGTGGAATGAGGAACCACCAAATTCTGCACTGTTCAAAGCCAATAATCATTCATAATATAAAATGCTTGAATTTCTTCAACACTCTGAAATACATCTCCATTACTTGCAATTATTTCACTTGCAATAATTAGGTATCAATCTTATGACTCATGATATTGTCTAATATTAAATTATAAGGAAGAAAAATGCTTAGGAAGGTAAGGGGAAAATGAGTGTGAGATATTAAAAAGTTCCCTATTCATTTTGGAAATAAATTTAGTGTTCTTGTTTTTGAAAGAACCACTGCTTCAGGGGAGAAAAGAGAAAAATCTATTAAAGAGAAAAAAGTTTCTTTAAGAAGTTAAGAGGTTCTTTTTATTTTCTTAAACAAATTCTTACTGCCAGGCATTGGCTCTTGAAAAATACGGTTAGCCAGCTATAAAGTTGTAATAGAAAATAGTAAAAGCAATGAAATGTACAATTAAGGATCACACACCCCAGATATCTTCTAGTTCATTAGTTCTCCTCCTATCTCGGCCCAGGAGATTTCTCAATCTCTGCACTTTACTCCCAGACTCAACTGCACAGTGAAACTGATGATAAGGTTCACTCTTTTTTATAGTGTTTCCTTGCACAAAGCAATGATCTCTTAAAGATGAAGTTTAATGCTCCCTCAGGAAATGCTGTCTATTTTAGACTTTTTTTCTGCTTGATAGCCTTCTCTTTTGCTCAGTGAATGTTGTAAACTAGATCTGTAGTTGCGGGGAATTTACTGGATTAACCAGCAGAGGGAGTTCAAATGAAGTTGTGTAAACTTTGGGGGAAGGGATTGTTCTAGAACTTTTTAGGGTGCTACACATCGTGGGCTGAATTCAGGGACCTGTAGGAATTGGTAATCAAATCAGATGGAACATTCAATTCTTTCAGCAAACCCTGAACACTGGAAAGGCAAAAAAAAAAAAAAAAAAAAGAGACAATGTGTACTCCTCTCAAAGGGTATAGTTTGGTAGAAATGGATCTATGTAAACACATTAACTATAGTGCTCTGTTCTTGGTATAATATAGGGATGCAGACAAAATGTGAGAACCACGAATGTTTTTGCTGTAGGTTCCAGAGTGATGAGAAGTCACCTTTCTCTCCGCAGGGTTCTTACTAAGTCAGAAAAGTGGGGTCGTGAATTCCATAAGCCAAGAAATAGATATTTAGCAGATGCCTCAGAAATCTCAGGGGCTTATTTATTTATTTATTATTTTTATTATACTTTAAGTTCTGGGATACATGAGCAGAACATGCAGGTTTGTTACATAGGTATACACATGCTATGGTGATTTGCTGCACCCATCAACCCATCATCTACGTTAGGTATTTCTTCTAATACTGTCCCTCCTCCAGCCTCCCACCCTCTGACAGGACCCAGTGTGTGATGTTCCCCATCCTGTGTCCAAGTGTTCTCATTGTTCAACTCCCACTTACAAGTGAGAACATGCAGCGTTTGGTTTTCTGTTCTTGTGTTAGTTTGTGGAGAATGATGATTTCCAGCTTCATCCACATCCCTGCAAAGGACATGAGATCATCCTTTTTTATGGCTGCATGGTATTTCATGATAAATATGTGCCACATTTTCTTTATCCAGTCCATCATTCATGGGCATTTGGGTTGGCTCCAAGTCTTTGCTATTGTGAACAGTGCCATAATAAACATACATGTGCATGTGTCTTTATAGTAGAATGATTTATAATCCTTTGGGTATATACCCAGTAATGGGATGGCTGGGTCAAATGGTATTTCTAGTTCTAGATCCTTGAGGAATTGCCACACCGTCTTCCACAATGGCTGAACTCATTAACACTCCCACCAACAGTGTAAAAGCGTTCCTATTTCTCCACATCCTCTCCAGCACCTGTTGTTTCCTGACTTTTTAATGATTGCCATTCTAACTGGTGTGAGATGGTATCTCATTGTGGTTTTGATTTGCATTTCTCTGATGGCCAGTGATGATGAGCATTTTTTCATGTGTCTGTTGGCTGCATAAATGTCTTCTTTTGAGAAGTGTCTGTTCATATTCTTCATCTACTTTTTGAGGGGATTGTTTGTTTTTTTCTTGTAACTTTGTTTAAGTTCTTTGTAGATTCTGGATATTAGCCCTTTGTCAAATGGGTAGATTGCAAAGATTTTTCTCCCATTCTGGAGGTTACCTGTTGACTCTGATGATAGTTTCCTCAGCTGTGCAGAAGCTCTTTAATTTAATTAGATCCCATTTGTCAGTTTTTTTGTTGTTGTTACCATTGCTTTTGGTGTTTTAGTCATGAAGTATTTGTCCATGCCTATGTCCTGAATGGTGTTACCTAGGTTTTCTTCTAGAGTTTTTGATCACAAGGACTTCTAACCCCTTTTCTGTCACTGAATGGTTCTGTGACCTTAACCACTCCCTTAATTACTAAAGTCTTATTTTTTTTTCCACTAGAAATGAAGGGGAATTGGTGCTTGAGGACTCGAGGTTCCCTTTCATGAGGGATACATAGAAACATGACAAGGAGAGCTGTGGATAGAGGGACAGGAAACCCTGGCCTGTGGTAACTTAATTGGTGGAGTCATCTCCTTCATGTCTTTTTGTTACCTCCCCAAGTCCCTCTTCAACACTGTGATCCTCTGAAACCAGTTTCTTTTGAAATCACTCTTCCTTGCTGATCACTTGAAGTGTTAAGATTGTTCTTCTTAAACATAAAGTAGAAATACCACATTCAAAAACTACTATCACATTCCCAGTATTTGCAGTTGGGACAGATTCATTCTGGTTTAAGGGACTTTCCTTTGTGTTTTCACAGGTGCCTATGCTTACCTCTAGTATTAAAACAAACAAACAAACAACTGTGTTTGAGATAGGTTAGTTGTCTAGCCAGCTTTTTGAAGAGAGGCGGAAATCTTAGTAATAATCTTTCCAGCACTCATCAGACAACTAGGCACATGGTAAATGCTTAGTGTATGTTGGATGAATAAATGAATCAATGGGTGAATAAATTCACATTTTGCTAAATGTCTGATGGTTATAGAGAGTCTTCAGTTTCACCCAGGTAATGATAATATTAAGCATGCCAGAAAGGTTAAGGTCCAGGCATATCTGTGATTTTTTATTTCACCTGCAAAAAGCCTCCATTTAGTAGAATTCTGTAGAAAAGTTTAGTATTATAAAGATTATTCTTCTGAGATTGATTCATCCCCCAAATCTGTATGTGTGTCAAAATGCCAGAAATGAAATTAGAAATAAAAGGCAGTGAAAATTAGTCAAGGTGGACAAGGAGAGGTGATCAAAGCAAGACTTTCAGAATGATTAGAATATTTTACAACTAATAACCTTATAAGTTCCTTGTAAGACTGTGTTAATTGATTCTCAGGTGAAGAGGCAAATCTTACCATTTTATGCAAGATCCTTTCTTCTTGTCTATCTTGAATAATTTTCAATGCCTTTCCCCACTTCTAATCCTTTCTAACTTGCATCATATTGTAACTAGGGACACTTGCTGCAAAATTCACTCACACTGCATTTATTTGTTACACAAATAACTTTAGAACTAATAATAAAAATAACTGATATGTTTAATTGCATGGCTAAGTGCTTTCACTTATGTTATCATATTGAAGTTCTGCATACTTTCAAAAAAGATATGATTGTCCCTATTTTTTAAAGATTGGAAAAATAGAGAGTAGTTAAGTTGCCCAAGGTTTTGCAGTTTGTGTCAGAGTCAGAATTCATGTCAAGATCTGACTAATTTCAGCATCTGCAGTCTTTCACCTATTTCATATTGTCTCTCATGGTATTAAACTCTTGATAGATGGAATAGATTCAGTCTAATAATCAGATAATCTAATGAAATAAAAAGACAATCGTAAATGGTCAGTTCATGGAAAAATCAATTCATTGCCTGCATTTCTGGCTTTTGAATATCTGGTGAGGTACTATATCTCCAGATACTCATTTGTCCCATAAAATTAGAAATTCAAGGAACTTTGGAATTCATTTATTCAGATAACATTTATTAAGCACCCACTGTGAGCCAGCTTTTGGGAACTTTGGGCATAACATAACTGAACCAAATCCACGTTTTCCACACCTTGCAATATATTGACGAACAACATAGGCAAAAATCCATGTCTGCATGGAACTCTCCTTCCTATTTTTGTCTCAATTATAATTCAGGTGTAATGAAATGATGCCGAATTATGTAGATAATTGACTCTGCACTCTATTTCATTGCTTCTGTGGACTTGACCAGCCAAAACACCCATTGGGACCCCATATAAACATTCTTTTGAAAATAAAATTAAATTTGGAGATTTGAATATGAAGCAGGATATTTTAAGTTATTTTTTGGTCCCTGCAATGTTTCTCTGTGGTCTCTATGAAGGAAATAGAATTTCTACTTTGGTGAAATGGTAATAAGCCTATCTGCTCCAGAATTATGTAGGAAGTAGGAGGTAGTTGACAATAATTGTGTCTCAAAATTTGTGAATTATTTATTGGACTGAAGATGTGTATTTGCTTCATTAACTCTCTCAAACTGCACAGGTGTGTACAATACCCTCAAAGGTCATTGATGTGTGCAAGCTGAGTCCCCGTGGACATGGTAGATAGTAACTCACCAAGATACTCCGCAGCTTTTTCTCATTAGAGAAACAGCTTTTTTCAAAGGGAAAATTGGCCACCTAAGTGTTCCATATTCATTAGCTAATTGCTGCTGCTTCTTTACATGCCTTTTCGTGCTGGTAGATGAGTTATTCCAAGGAGAGTGCAATTTTATTACTTATTTATTTATTTATTTATTTATTTATTTATTTATTTATTTATTTATTTTGAGACACAGTCTCGCTCTGTCGCCCAGGCTGGAGTGCAGTGGCGCGATCTCGGCTCACTGCAAGCTCCGCCTCCCGGGTTCACACCATTCTCCTGCCTCAGCCTCTCGAGTAGCTGGGACTACAGGCGTCTGCCACCGCGCCCGGCTAATTTTTTTGTATTTTTAGTAGAGACGGGGTTTCACGGTGTTAGCCAGGATGTTCTCTGTCTCCTGACCTTGTGATCCGCCCGCCTCGGCCTCCTAAAGTGCTGGGATTACAAGCGTGAGCCACCGCGCCCGGCCTAATTTTAAAAAAATCTTTGAACCTAAGAATGGCCCCATTATCATGCATCACCCCTCGGTAGAAAGGGTACTTGGATAGCTCCAGTTATTGGAACTAACAGCATATTTTAGGCATATAGTCCATTAGCTGCAAACTTTAGGATTCCTAGGATTTAAGATTTGACATTTTGGGTGAGACCTTCAACATCCCTGACATGTAGTAATAGCTCATTTTTTTTTCAGGTGTAAATTTAAATCAACTGTAACTGAAGGCAAATGTGTAGGGTACTGGAGGTGTTTAGGGCA
Source organism: Piliocolobus tephrosceles (assembly GCF_002776525.5). NCBI lineage: Eukaryota > Metazoa > Chordata > Mammalia > Primates > Cercopithecidae > Piliocolobus > Piliocolobus tephrosceles. The sequence continues at coordinate 162,900,038 of NC_045436.1, read as the reverse complement.
GTATTTCCCATTTCCTGAGCACACAGGTCTCTGAAGGACCTTACTGAAATTAACATGCTGACTCATTAGGTCTGGGCAGGGGCTAAGATTGTGCATTTTTCTCTGGGGATACTGATGATGTTGGTCCTTATAGCACATTTTAGATGGCGAGGACTAGTTTGTGGGTGACGCTGATGGACAATCCATTAATCACAGCTCAAGGCAGCTTTGTTGTTTTCCTTTTATTGTTGCACGCCCAGTAATTTTAATTAAGGTTTTAAAGAAGAAACTTAAAATTTATAGTTGTAATTGAATGCATTTCATGAAGAAAATATATGCTACAGTGCTGTTCACAATTTGGGATCAAGAAACTCTTACTTGAAATACAACCCTCATAGATGTCAGGGGTTCATTGTGTACATTTGGGGAACTCCTTCACATACATTATCTTATTTGGACCTTAACACCTCTGTGAGGCAAGTCAGCCCAATATTGCTAACACACTTTTATATATAACTAAAGTGAGAACATAGCAGTGATTACGTCCCACCTCCAAATACACACACCCCGAAGTGAAACAATACACAGCACTGTAACAAAGCAAGGGTCTGAACCCCAAAAGCCCAGTTCTCAGTCTGGTAGCAGATCCATCTAACAAAATGGTTTTCACTATGTCCTTTTCTGAAACCACAGAGATTCATTGTCTTGCTTCACCAAATCTATATTCAACTTAAAATAATGATATATGCTTCTTTCCAGTTTCATTACCATTATCACCTGCAGCAAGCAATGGTAGTGCTTCTGAGAGCACTTATTATGTTTATGGACTATTTTGTATATGTGCACATATAGAGATCAAGGCCTGCCCCTCAAATACCATTCAAATGACTTTAATCACAGCATAAGTGAGGATGTTTGAGCCATCAGATTACAAATATTAAATTCAAAGAGTGAATATAATTTTGTAGATGCTTAGTACCCAATAAATGCTAAATTAATGTTACTATCAAACAATGGCCTTAATAAATGCTGTAGAACATTGAAGCATCTAGTGGTCAAGAAAAGCTCGACAAATGAGGCAGGATTTGTAATGGTCTTGGGAAGAAGTAAACTCACAGTGGATAATAGAGAAGCTCTGGAATCCGGCTGCCTGGTTTTGAGTTACAGCCTAATCACTTCTATGTTATGTAAATGGAGGTTAAGTAATTAATTGACTCAGTTAACTCAGAGCCTGACTCTGATAAGTAACTCTGAGCCTTAGTTTTCTCATCAGTAAACTGGAGAGAAAATAATTGGTTCTACTTCAAAGGTTGTTGAGAGAATTAAATAAGACATGCAAAACACTTAGTGTATTGTCTAGTATATGATAAGTGCTCTGGAACCAGAACTAATTTTATCAAGCATTTTCTACACTCTTAGCACTACTTCCATGTGTCAACTCATTTTATCTTCACATCAACCTTAGGAGTAGTGCATGATTATTCCCATCTTAAAGATGAAGATCCTGAGGTCCAGAGAGATTAAACAATTTGGTTTAGTTCACACAATCTGGAATTGTGATATCTGTGATTAAACCCTAGGCATTCGGCTCCAAATCTATGTTCTTTACTAAACTATACCAACTGTACAAACATCAACCCTACTGCTATTACTGCTACTACTGCAATTTGCTTTAGTTCGCACAATCTGGAATTGTGGTATCTGTGATAAAATCCCAGGCATTTGACTCCCAATCTATGTTCTTTACTAAACTATACCAACTGTATTGTTGTTGTTATTGTTGTTATTATTATGTGTCATTAACACTTTCAGAAAGCTGACAAACGTAAGATGAAGAGGAGTACATTCTAGTGTGGGCAAAGATAGAAAGGTAGAGATCTATCCGACCTGATAGATAGTCCCTGGGCCAGTTTCATTGAAGTAGGAGGCTTGTGTAGGAAAGACTTGGAAACTAGATTGGAAAGCAAGGTTTTAGATACATTGAAGAAGATTTTCAATATAACACTAGTCAGACAGGGCTTTGTTATCAGGAAAATGGGAGGATTTTGAATCATTTTAGTAAGAGAATTATTAACTTATATCACTGTTTAAAATAAAGTGGGCAAGGAGAGCAGGTAGATGTATATATAGATGTTGGTTCATTCATTCATTCATTCATTCATTCATTCATTCATTCATTCTCCATTCATGTGTCCCATCCACCGTAATGCACATTCAGAGCACAAAAAAGAGATATACTTCTGTCTTCAGGACAACAAATACAGTTACATATCCACAAACCTATGCTCTGTACACTAAGAAATACACATCAACATAAAATGTGTCTTTAAAGTAATGAAGCTAATTGCACAAGACTCTTATGCAGTCTATCTTATAACTTTATAGCCTTAGCTCGTGTATAAAAATTATATCAAAATGTAAAAACTGAGGAATTAATCACATTCCTTAGAAGGTATTCGTCTACATGACTCGCTTAGTGGTTACGTGATGGAAGGAACTTTTATGGTGGGGAAATTCCTATCAGTCACAGCTTTTATAACTGCCTATTGATGATATACACAGTTCCATAATGGCAGTGCTAAAATTGGCTTTTACTTCCTTAAACCATTATTGTATTGAACCATGTAACCAGAAAATCGCAATGTGGTGATCTCTCTCTACACTAATCCTCCCCTGAGCGCTTAATGACTTGTCTGTTCATCTTGGAGATAATAAACCTAGCATTGAAGCAATAGCTGTCTTGGTGACTTTGCATAAATCATTATTTGTAAAAGTGAAGGAAAACCTATAGATAGGAGCCAAAGACTGGGATTGCTCAACTTTCAGGAATTAGCTCTGATAATTGGAGTGGCTGCATTAAGAACGCACTGAACAAATAGATGCAAACCGAAAAGTAAATACTATTTCTCAAAGTGATCAATATAACAACTTCCAAGACAGGAAGGGCAATTATGAAATATCTTAGTAAGATTTGTCTAAGCAAAATAGCATTATAATGAAATGCTTGCTAGGGGAGAAAATGGGAAACAAGCAAAGAACTAAAGAAATATGGACAGTTTACTCTTCCACAGCCGGAAATCAAGGTGATGTGTTGTGAGAAAGTATATATGGAAAACAGTTGTTGTTAATATGGTACAATGCACAATTTTAAATCGAGTTATTTCCAATAATTTTAAAAGATGGCTGCAATTAAAATAGTTTTCTGAAGGCTGAAAACCTGTTGGTTTCCCAAATGTTTTTTATACTATTCTGTTTTGTTCAGCTTTATTTTCCTACCTTGAATCACTGTTGAAATCATTCTATTTCTCAGCATCCTCCTAAGCTAAGAGAACACAAACATTTTATTGAAGCAAATACAGATAGAATTTCTCCCTCAACATAGATCCACAAGAAAACAAGGCAAAGGCAAACTGAAGAGAGAAGTAGGGTATAACACTATATTCAGTCCGGTTGCCTGATTTCCATTAGCCCTATCCTAATTTCTTTTAGGCTGTTGTCCCAGGGGCCAATTTTATTGTTCAAAAAGCATACAGGCATACAGATGGGTAGCTCAGCCAGCAGAATGTACTCTCGGATTAATCAAAAGGAGCTAGGTTAGTAGCTACTAATCCCAGAAAGGAAAGCATGAATACACTGCTGAGTTTGAAGCTGATGGAATACCATAGTAGTGGGTTAGCAACTGGCTCAGAGTCTGAACAAGGAGTTCTGTTTTTATTTTTCATTCCCTAAGTCTCCTCTTCACACTCTCTTGCTTTCTCCTCATGCCTTCTCTACTCTGATTCCTTTCTCTAGTTCTTCCTTTCTTCTACAATCTTTCCATTTATTCCTCCTACCTTGATTGTTGCAATGGTCTTCTAAATTGTTTTTCTGATCCCACACTTGCCCCTACAGTCTGTTCTTAGTACTGTAACTAGGGAGACCTTTTTATAACATAGGTCAAGTCACACCCCTCCTCTGCTCAACACTCTGCTCTAGCTTCTCATTTCAAAGCTAAATCTTATGCCAAGGTCCTTAACATCCTCCATGGTCCAACCCTCCGTTCAGTTGCTGAGCTCATCTTTTTTACTCTCTCCCAGGCAAGACAAGCCCACTCCCCAGTATCTACATGACTGACCCTCACCTGCTTCAAGTCTGCTTAAATCTCAGTCTCTCAATGACCACTTACCACGCTATTTAAAACTAAAGTCAACCTTCCCTTCTCTTTCTTGACCGTGATATTCTTGATTTCTTTTAGCCTATTACTCATAACATATTACATGGTTTACTTATTTATTTATGTTTATTGATTATTGTCTGTGTTTTCCTACTAAAGCATACGCTCCATTAGAATGGGATTTTTGCTTGATCAGTGTTTTATTCTATGAGCCTAAAATAGTGCCTGAGAAAAGCTGTCATCCAATAAATGCATTTGTTGAATAAACAAAAGTAATCTTTCTTCCAAGAGGAAGACAGACAATACAACTGGTAAGTGTGATGATGGAGGTCTGTAGCATGATATTGTATCATTTTTTAATTGATACATAAAATTTTACATCTTTGTAGGGTACATTGATATTTTGTTACATGCATAGAAGCTGTAGTTATCAATTATCAAATTATCAAGTGCTCCCCTCTTTGAGTATTTGTCACTTCTATATATTGGAAACAATTCAAGTCTTCTAGATACTTAGAAATATAAAATACATTGTTAACTATAGTTACTCTAATCTGCTGTCAAACAATAGAACTTACTATGCTTTTTTGTAGTTGTAACTTATGCCTTCTATGTAGCTATATTTTTGCACCTGTTAATCTACCTCTCTTTATCCCCTCACTTCCCCACCCACCCTTCCAAGCCTCTACTATCTATCATTCTACTTTCTACCTTTATAAGGTCAACTTTTTTACCTCCTACATATAAATGAGAACAAGAAATATTTGTCTTTATGTGCCTGGGTTAATTCATTTAATATAATTAGCTCTACTTCCATCCATATTGCTGAAAATGAAATAATTTTATTCTTTCTTATGGCCAAATAGTATTCTATTGTGTATATACCACTTTTTCTTTATCCATTCATCTATTGATGAACACTTAGGTTGATTTCATATCTTTGCTATTGTGACTAGTGCTGTGATAAACATGCAAATCCAGATATCCCTTTGATATACTGATTTCTTATCCTTTGGATATATACTCACTAGGGAAATTGCTGGGTTGTATGGTAGTTTTGTTTTTAGTTTTTTGAGAAATCTATGTATGGTTTTCCATAGTAGTTGTACTAATTTACATTTTTATCAACAGTGTACAAAATTTCTATTTTTTCTACATTCTCGCCAGAATCTGTTATTTTTGTCTTTCCATTAATAGTCATTTTAACTGAGCTAAGATGATACCTCATTGTAGTTTTGATTTGCATTTTTCTCATTACTAGTGATGCTGAGCTTTTTTCCATATACTTGTTAGCCATTTGTATGTCTTCTTTTGAGAATTATCTATTCATTTCTTTTGCCCACTTGTTAATGGTGGGCATATACTTGTTAGCCATTTGTATGTCTTCTTTTGAGAATTATCTATTCATTTCTTTTGCCCACTTGTTAATGGTATTTTTGTTGTTGAGTTGTTTGAGTTCCTTGTATATTCTGGATGTTATACTTTTGTTGGATGAGTACATTGCAACTCCTTTCTTTCACTCCACCAGTTGTTTCTTCATTCTGTTGATTGTTTCCTTTGCTCTGTGGAATATTTTTAGTTATTATAGTAACACTTACCGATTTTTTGTTTTAGTTGTCTGTGATTTTGAGGTATTAGCTGAAAAACCTTTGCCTAGATCAATGTTCTGAAATGTTTTCCTCATGTTTTCTTTAGTAGTTTTGTAGTTTGGGATCTTAAATTTAAGCTTTTAATGCATCTTCAGTTAATTTTTATACACGGTGAAAGATAGGCATCCAGTGTCATTCTGCTTATGGATATCCAATTTTCCTAGTACCATTTGTTAAATAATGTGTCCTTTCCCCCATATATATTCTTGGTGATATTGTCAAGCCAAATGGTTGTAAATATATAAATTTATTTTTGAGTTCTCTATTGCATTTCATTTGTCTTTGTGTCTATTTTTATACCATTCCCATGTTGTTTTGATTATTATAGCCTTGTAATATATTTTAAAGTCAGTTAGTATGATGATTCCACCTTTGTTCTTTTTGCCCTGGATTGCTTTAGCTATTTGGGCTCTTTTTTAGTTCCATGCAAATTTTAGGATTATTTTTACTTTTTCTATAAAAAAATAACATTGATATTTTGATCGGTATTGAATTCAATCTATATATTGTTTTGTGCAGTATGATCCATGAATATGGGATGCCTTTCCATTTGTTTATGTCTTCTTCAATTTCTTTCATCGATGTCTTATAGTTATCCTTTTATCAATCTCTCAGTTATTTAATTAAATTTATTCCTAGGTATTTCAGTTTATTTTATTTTTATAACTATTGTAAGTGGGATTGCTTTCTTGATTTCTTTTTTTAGCTATTTCATTACTGCTATATAGAAACAGTTCCTGATTTTTTTGCATGTTGATTCTGTATCCTGAAAACTTTAATTTGCTTATCAGCTCTAAGAGTTTATTGGTAGAGTCTTTTTTTTCTAAATATGAGGTTATGTCATCAGTAAAGAAGGACAATTTGACTTTCTCTGTTCTAAATTGAATGTCTTTTATTTCTTTCTCTTATCTGATTGCTCTGGCTGGAACTTCCAGTGATATGTTGAATAGAAGTAGTGAAAATAGGCATTCTTACCTTGCTCCAGTTCTTAGAAGAGAGGCTTTCATCTCTCTCCTATTCAGTGTGATGTTATCTGTGGGTTTCTAATGCTAACATCAGATCTCTCAATATGGCCTTTACTATCATGAGGTATGTTCCTTCTATGCCTAATTTGTTGAGAATTTCTATTATGAAAGGATATTCAATTTTATCAAATGCTTTTTATGTGTCTACTGAAGTGATCATATGGTTTTAGTCCTTAATTCTGTTGGTATAGCATATCACATTTATTGATTTGCATTAACCATCCGTGTATCCCTGGTATAAATTACATTTGATCATATTCTATTATCTTTCTGATGTGCTGTTAAATTTGACTTGCTAGTATTTTGTCAAGGATTATTTTATCTTTGCTCTTCAGGGATATTGACCTGTAGTTCTTTCTTTTTGTTGTGTCCTTGTCTGGTTTTGGTATCAGGGCAATGCTGGCTTTATAGAATGAGTAAGGGTTAATTCTCTGTTCTTTATTTTTTTGGAATAGTTTTCAGAGAATTAGTATCTGTTTATAATATATTTGGTAGAAGTTGGCAGTGAATCCATCGATTCCTGGCCTTTTCTTTGTTGGGAAAATTTTTATCACTGAATTAATCTCACTAGTTACTGGTCTGTTCAGGTTTTATATTTCTTCCTAGTTCAGTCTTGGTAGATTGCATTTTTCAATACTTTATCCATTTCCTCTGGGTTTTTCAGTTTGTTAGTGTATAGTTGTTCATAATAGTATCTGATCATCTTTTTTATTTCTGTGGTATCAGTTGTAATCTCTCCATTTTCATTTCTGATTTTTTTATTTGACTTTTTTCTCTTCCCTTCTTGGTTAGTCTAACTAATGGTTTATTAATTTTATTTATATTTTCAAAGAGCCAACTTTTAGTCTTGCAATTTTTTTACATTTTTATGTCTTTATTTTGTTTGGCTCTGCTCTAATCATTATTATTTATTTTCTTCTACTAATTTTGGGTTTGGTTTGTTCTTTTCTATTTATTTGTTGTACATCATCGAATTGTTCATTTGAAATATTTCTACTATTCTGATGTAGACATTTATGGCTATAACCATCCCTTATAGTACTGATTTTGCTTTACCCACAGGTTTTGGTATGTTATGTTTCCATTTTTATTTGTTTCAATAAATTGTTTGATTTCTATATTAAGTTATTCGTTGACCCAGTGATCATTTAGGAACACGTTGGTTAATTTTCATGTATTTGTATAGTTTCCAAAGTTCCTCATGGTATTAACTTCTCATTTTATTTCATTGGGTCTTAGAAAATTCTTGATAAGGTTTTGATATTTGAGAACTGGTCGAAACTTGTTTTGAGGCCTGACATATGGCATATTGTGAAAAATGTTCCATGTGCTGATGAGAAGAATGCATATTCTGTAGTTATTGGATAAATGTTCTGTAAATGCATTGGATCTATTTTGTCTAACATTCAGTTGAAATCCAGTATTTCTTTTTTGATTTTCTGTCATGATGATCTAATGCTGGGAGTGGGGTGTTGAAATCCACCATTATTATTATATTAGTCTATCTCTCTCTAGATCTAGTAATATTTGCATTATGAATCTGTGTGCTCCAGTGTTGGGTACATGTATATTTAGAGTTGGTAAATTCTATTGCTGATTTGATACCTTGTCATTACATAATGACCATCTTTGTCTGTTTTTACTGTTTTTGACATAAAGTCTGTTTTATTTAATGTAGCTCTTGCTTGTTTTGGGTTTCTATTTACATGGAAGGTATTTTTCCATTCTTTTACTTTCAGTCTGTATGTGTCTTTACAAGTAAAGTATGTTTCTGGTAGGCACATAGAGTTAGATCATGCTTTTTTTTTTATCCATGTGGCTGGTCTCTATATGTTAAGTGGAGAATTTAATCCATTTACATTTAAAGTTATATTGCTATATGAGGTTTTGTTTAATATGGTTAATTGTTTTCTGGTTGTTTTGTATACTCTTTATTACTTTTTTTTTCTCTTGTTGTTTGTCGTTGTGGTTTTATGTAGTAGTACCACTTTAGCCTTTCTCTTCCTCATTTGAGTGTTTGCTTTACTACTGAGATTTATACTTTTGTGTGTTTTCATGGTGGCAAATGTCGTTTTTGCACTTCCAGGCTTATGACTCCCTTTGGCATTTCTTGTAGGACTAGTTTAAAGAACAACCTTTAAACTCAGTGGTGATGAATTCCTTTAGCTTTTCCTCATCTCAGAAAGACTTTATTTCTTCCTAATTTATGAAGGATAATTTTTCAGAATATACTACCCTACGCTGGAAGTTTTTTCTTTCAGCAGTGTGAATATATCATCTCAGTCTCTCTTGACCTGTAACATTTCTGCTGTGACATCTGCTGTTACTCTGATGGGGGTTCCTTTATAGGCAGCTATATATTTTTCTCTTACTATTTTTAGAAATTTCTCTTGGTTTTTGACTTTAGACAGTTTGAATATAATGTGCTGTAAAGACCTTTTAGTATTGTATCTCTTTGGGGATCTCATAACTTCCTGTATCTAGATGTCTAAATCACTTGCTATAGTTGGGGAGTTCTCATCTATTATTTTTAAAATAGATTTTCCAATCATCTCATTTTTATTTTTGCCTTCTGAGACCCCAATAATTCAAATATTTTATGGGTCCCATATGTTGCAATAGCTTTGGTAATTCCTTTTTATTATTTTCTAAAGTTTTTGTCTTGCAAAATTATTTTAAAATATCTGTTTTCAATTTCTGAGATTCTTCCACAGTCAACCCCTGAGAGTCTGTCAGTTATGTTTTTTTCTCCCTGTATTTGGGAGTCTCTGTCAGCCTTCAGCTGATCTCAGCCAAACAGGCTGCCTCACTTCCTTATCCTTCTTGCTTCAGGTATTTCCTGTCATTTTTCTGTTGAACTCCAGTGTTCTCTCTTGGATGATCTATTCAAAGTGTGATTATCTACTCACCATTTTGGTTTCTCTTAGGGAGGAGGAGAGTATGAAATGTCCTTAGTCATTAACTTGAAGCTCCTTTCTCAGAATATTGTTTTAAAAGCAAGAGTAGAAATTTCCCTTTCTTTGTTGGCATGAAGTGGGGGCACACTTGGGGACATATTCAGAGAAATGGTAACATCAGTATAAAATTTGTAAGCATGAGTACAAGTTAACACACCAGGAAGACTAGAATATGCAGGAGGAAGAAGGGCATTTCAGGAAGAAAAAAAATGATGTGTGAAAAGAGCCACTTTATATACATATTAGGGAGTGGAGGTCCAAGAAAGCTGCCTAGCTATGTTACAGGAGACCTACAGGGAAATGGTTGGAAATGAAGTTGTTTGTATGGAAAAATAGAAAGGAGCCAGATGATGATGGATCTTACCTGCAAAGCTAAAGAGGTTACAATTTTCTGGAAGACAATGAGATTCATCAAAGTACTTTAAGAAGAAGAGAAACAAATTAGTTTTTTAAATACAGCGATGGCCTTGAATAATTATGGGAGAAGAGTACCTATGGAGGCTAAGAAGGCATTTGAAGGATGCTGGTGGAAATATCAATTAAGGTACTAGAATATGAGAGGAGAGGGGTCATATCTGAGAAAGGAAAAGTAAGACTTCACACAAATCAGTGACTGATAGTATATGAGATACAAGGAAGAAGGGTGCATGTAAGATAATTTTACGTCTTTAGTCTGAGTGACCTGTTGGGTTGTGGTACTATTCACTATAAATGAAAACTTGAAAGATGAGTATGCTTGAGGAAATAATGCTTTGTACAGAAATGTTGAGTTTGTGGTGTTAAACAACTCCAAAGAGAAGTTCTGAGGTAGTTAAAAATAAATGAATTAAGTGGGTGAAACTTAGGATAGAGGTTTAGGATGCCAGTGATAGAGATTTAGGCAGTGATTTTTTTTTCCAAGATGGCAGATTAGAGGCAGTGTTAGCATGCCTGTCCTACGTAGAAAAACAAAATAGTGTAGACATTCACGCTGTGAACTTTTTTCCAAGAAGCAAGGCAGAAACGTAATAGGAAAACTGAAAGAAATTGCAGACTCTTTGAAAAAAGTGGCAAGCTGTAGCCTACACTGTGATCCATGGAATAAACTGTAAGTCCCCAAAGCACGAGATGGAGAAAGGCTGCCTCCAGTATATACAGCCCCACTGGGGAAGCTGGCAATCCAGGCCACTGGGAAAGACCTTAATCCTACCCAGTGCTGTAGCTAATTTAGGGAGTGTGGAGAATATGCAAGTAGAAGCAGCAGAGGGAACAGTTTTGTATGCATTCCCAGTCTCCATCACGGACCAAGGTATATCATTCCTGATTCTACATCGTAGGGGACCTCCAAGAAGTCTGCTAGCTAATACAGGCAGTGGTTACAGGTTGAGAGAAGCTTCTAACTGAAATGTGTGATATAATATCGAGTAGAAAAAAACTCCCTTGGCCAGAACCAGGGGGCTGGTGGAAAGTGTACTGCAGCCATGAGTGCAGGAGCTAGGTGGACTGGGAGAGGGGGTGACCTGAAAGCTGTGGTTGCTGTCTCCACAAGGAAGACTTATGCTCTGGGACAGTTTGGGGTTCTGAGTGTAGGCTCCGTGGAACTTAGCTAGCTGCTCGTAATGGAACTCTGCAAGTGTGAGACCTGCCTTGCCAAATGTATGGGAGCAAGGTGGGGCTTACTGCCACCTGCCATTCTCCACTCCGTGTGCAAACTCTTCTATGCAACAGAGGCAGATGTGTTTCTCCCAGGAACGTTACCCTAGTGCCGAGAGAACTGACTTCCTATCCCCACAGGGGCTGCTGCTTGCCCTACATGTGGAGAGCCAGAGCGTGGACCTGCCTGACCCAGCCCCAACCTGGCTTTGCCCCTTCACTCCCTTTGGTAAGTTAACACAAATGAAAGAAACTTTGGGGAACTCTATAGCCCTTCCCATTGCCTGAGAAACCAGAGTACCTCCTCTGGGTAACATATAAGGCAAACACAAATTCCACTGCTACTACCACAGCTGGCACTCTTTTGCAAGTCTCATCTCCTGGCTGTAGGACAACCAACGTAGTCCGTTATGGCATCTGTAGGTAGAATAACACTGCACCCAGGAAAGAGAAAACTTATACATGACCTCAGCTATCACCGTTGCCTCTACCGCCTTAGCTAACCAGGAGGTCCTGAGTCTTTCCACATGGCTAGTTCATTGCTATGACAACCAGCGTTTGAGAAAGTCAATACACTGAGGCTATTAAATAACCGTGGATTCTCACAGAGACTTCATCAGTCCCCCGCCACTCCCACCACAGCTGTTGCTGATACCCACTGCTGGGAGACTTGAGGACAGGTCACATTACTGGATCCCTTGCAGACATTCTCCAGCACCAGCCTAGAGTGAGGCAGTCCTTTTGGGCAGTTAAACCCAGAGGAGCAACAACATTCACAGTAGTCTGGCTCTCAGGCACTCTCCTAGTGTAGGAGTGTCTCCTAGTCTAGGAGTCCCTAAGAGGCAGACTACTGTGAATGTTGATCAAGGGACCACCCTGTGGGACAAAAGAATCTAGATGGCAAGCCTTGAATCCCAGATATTTCCACTGATGGGAAGTTTCTTTCAGCAGAGATACAGTTGCAGTGCTGGGCTCAGTGGAGAAAGCCTGCAGCTCTACCCCAACAGTCAGGCAGTCGTGGTGTTTATGAAATGTCATGAAGAAGGCAACATCTTTTCTCCCTCATCCACCACTGCAGACACAGCTGGGGCTTCTCCCATGAGGGCTTGGCATAAGTGCACCTATAGACAGCCTTTCTGGAACAATTCAGGGTGACTGCATGCCCACAGGGGGACCACTCTCCAGGTTCAGACTTGCGCAAGAGGCAGAGTCACAACTCCTCTCTACTTAGAACACCAATATTCTTGCAGATGAAAAGTGGTGCCTGTCTGATTTGAATAGTGAGAAAATTTGGTCAGGAGAATGTCTGAGATGTGTATCACTTTCCTGCTCGCCTGGCAGAAGGGCTGAGGTGGTCCCCACTCTTCTCTTGATAATACTTCAGTGCATTTCACTGAGAGCTCCTCCAGCCACCTCTGTCAAGGCTGGGACCTCTGTCCACCATTGCATATTGCATTTACCCACCTGCTTTAGCTCCAATTAGTTTCTGCCCAGGGATACCTCCCCTACTGGCCTGAAGCCTGGAGCTATTCAACCCAGTAAATAAAATACTGGAGAAAAAAATAAATGAATAAGAACACACCACAAGGGAATTATGTAAGTTTCAAGAGACTTCTGCTCTTCCAACTCCATAGGAGATAGTGAACTTGTTCAGATGCCAGGCACATTGCTACTACAATCAGTATCTGAAGAAGCCATTATATAAAGACTCTCTATAACCAACAAACTCAAACATAGCATTTACCCTTGAAAGCATCAAGAGCTGAATTAAGCTATAACAAACTATAAGTAGTAAAATCACATCCTTAAAGGGGACAAAATAAATTTTAAAAACATCGTTAAATATAATAATAAATTCAAGAATAATTAGAAGAAATAGTCTTCTAATGAAAAGAAATCACAAAAATAATTCAGGTAATATTGCAAAACAAAGTTCTGTAACAACCCTGAAATATCACACTAGCTCTCTAGCAACTGATCCAACCTGAGGTAAAATCTTTGAAATACCAGAAAAATAATTCAAAAAGTTGATTATGAGGCTCTTCAAGGAGATACCAAAGAAAGGTGAAAACCAACGTAAATAAATTTTAAAAAAATTCAATATATAAACAAAATTTTTTCTAAAGAGAAATATATATATTTTAAAGAAAAACCAATCAGAAATTCTAAAATGGAAAGACATATTTAAGAAATTACAAAATGCAGTGGAGATTTTTAACGGTAGACTAAAATAAGTAAAATAAAAAATTTCGGAACTTGAATACAAGCCTTTCAAATTAACTCAATGAGGAAAAAAAAAAAAAAAGAATCCAAATAAATGAACAAAGTTTCCAGGAAATATAACATCATGTAAAACACCCAAACCTAAGAATAATTGGTTTTTCTAAGGGAGAAAAGAAAACAAGAAGTTTGGAAAATTTATTTGAGGAAATAATTAAGAAAGTTTATTTGAGGAAATAATTAAGAAAACCTCCCCTGGTCTTGCTTATATTTAGATATATAAATATCTAAATACCTAAATCTCAAAGAACTCTTGGAAGATTCACTGCCAAAAGGACATTACTGAGGCATATAGTCATCAAGCTATCTAAAGTCAATGTGAAGGAAAGAATTTCTAAGAGGAGTAAGACAAAAGCATCATGTAACCTATAAAGAAAAACCTGTCACACTAACAACAGACTTCTCAACAGAAACCTTACAGGCAAGAAGGGACTGGGGTTTTTTTCTTTAACTTCCTTACATAAAATAGTTGTCAGACAAGAATTTTTATATCCAGCAAAACTAAATAAATGAAGGAGAAATAAAGTCATTTTCAGACAAACAAATGCTGAGGGCATTTGTCAATACCAGATCTTCCCTACAGGAAATGTTAAAAATAGATCTAAATCTTGAAAAAAAAGTTTGATATGCACCAGAATAGAACTTCTTGAAAGAATAAAACTCACAGGGCTCATGAAACAATAAGGCAATGAAGAAAACAAGGAAGGCATAATGATTGGAACAGTACCTCACATCTCAATATTAACATTGAATGTAAATGTCCTAAATGCTCCACTTGAAAGATGCAGATTGGCAGAATGGACAAAAAAACCAAAACAAAGCAAATATCTGCTCTCTTCAAGAGACTCACTAACATATAAGGTTCATTTAAGCTCAACATAAAGGAGGAGAAAAAGATATTCCATGAAAATGAAAACCAAAAGCAAGCAGGAGTACCTATCCTTACATCTCATAAAACAGACTTTAAAGCAACAACAGAAAAATAAAAAAAGATCATTATATAATGATGATAAAAGGGCCAATTCAACAAGGGATATTGCAATCCTAAATTTATATGTACCTAACACTGGAGCTTCCAGATTCATACAACGATTACCCCTAGACCTAAGAAATGAGATAGACAGCAACACAGTAATAGTGGGGAACTTCAACACTGAACTGATGGGACTAGAAAGATAATCAAGATGGAAAGTCAACAATGATGCAATAGACTTAAACTACACTCTAGAGCAAACAGACCTAACAGATACATACAGAACATTTCACCCAGGAACTGCAGGATATTCTCATCAGCACATGGAACATTCTCCAAGATAGACCATATGATAGGCCACAAAGCAAGTCTCAGGAAATTTTTAAAAATTGAAATCATATCAGCTATCTTCTCAGACCACAGCGGAATAAAACTAGAAATCAACTCTAAAAGGAACCCTTAAAACTATACAAATACATAAAAATTAAACAATCTCCCCTGGATAATTTTTGGGTTAACAGTGAAATCAAGATAAAAATTTTAATAATTATTTGAAATGAATGGTAATAGTGACACAAGTATCAAAACCTCTGGGATATGGCCAAAGCAGTGCTAAGAGGAAAGTTTATAGTATTAAATGCCTACATCAAAAAGTCCAAAACTGACAACATAATGTCACACTTCAAGGAACTACAGAAACAAAAACACACTAAACCCAAAGTTAGCAGAAGAAGAGAAATAACAAAGATCAGAGCAGAACTAAATAAATTTGAAACAAAAAAATACAAAAGGTCAATGTAACCTTTGAAATTAAATAGCTGATTCGTTAAAAAGATAAATAAATTTGATAGACTGTCAGCCAGATTAACCAAGAAAAGATTCATATAAGCTCAATTAGAAATTAGTAACATTACGACTGACACCACAGAAATGCAAAAGATCATTTGTGACTAGTATGAATACCTTTATGCACACAAACTAGAAAATCTAGAGGAAATGGATAAATTCCTGAAAACATACAACCCTCCTAGACTAAATCACATAATAGAAACTCTAAACAGACCAATAATAAGCAGTGAGATTGAATCAGTAATTTAAAAATTGCCAGAAAAAAACCCAGAACCAAATGGAGTCACAGCTGAATCCTACCAGATATTCAAAGAACTGGCACCAATCTACTGAAACGATTCCAAAAGATTTAGATAGGGAGAATTATCCCTAACTTATTCCATAAAGCCAGTATCACCCTGATACCAAAACCAGGAAAGAACATAACAAAAAAAGAAAACTACAGACCAATATCCCTGTTGAACAGAGATGCAGAAATCCTCAACAAAATACGAACTTACCAAATCCAACAGTACATCAAAAAGATAATACATCATGATCAAGTGCGTTTCATCCCATTATCCAGGGATGCAGACAGGGTTTGACATACTCAAGTCAACAAATGTGACACATCAAGTAAACAGAATTAAAAAACAAAACCCATATGATTATCTCAATAGAGGAGAAAAAGTATTCAAAATCCAGCATCCCTTTATGATAAAAACTCTCAACAAACCAGGTGTAGAAGGGACATCATTTTTACAATGGCAGCAAAAATAAAATAAAATACCTAGGAATACACTTAACCAAGGAAGTAGAGGATCTCTTTAAGGAGAACTATAAAACACTGCTGAAAGAAATCATAGATGACACAAGCAAATGGAAACACATCCCATGCTCACAGATTGGAATAATCAATATCATGAAAATGACAGTATTGCCCAAAGCAATCTACATGTTCAATACAATTTCTATCAAAATACCAACATCATTTTTCACAGAATTAAAATAAAAACAATTTTAAAATTCATATGGAACCAAAAAGAGCCCAAATAGCCAAAGCAATCCTAAGCAAAATTAAAATCTGGAGGCATGATATTAACAAACTTCAAATTATACTGCAACGCTACGTATCAAAACCACATGGTACTGGTGTAAAAGTAGACACATAGACTAATGGAACAGAATAGAATGTGCAAATAAAGCCAAATAGTTACAATCAATTGATCTTTGACAAAGTATACAAAAACAGAAATTGGGGAAATGAAACTCTATTTAACAAATGGTTCTGGAAAAACTTGATCCCTATCTCTTACCTTATACAAAAATCCACTCACAATGGATCAGTTTGAATCTAAAACCTGAAACCATAAAAATTCTAGAAGATAATCCAGGAAAAACTCTTCTGATATTGGGCCTAAGCAAATAATTCAGGACTAAGACTTGCTTTTGAAAGCAAGGGCAACAAAAGCAAAAATAAATAAATGGGACCTAATTAAACTAAAAAACTCCAGTACAGCAAAAGAATTAATCATCAGAGTAAACAGACAACCCATAGAATGGGAGAAAATATTTGCAAACTATGCACCTGACAAAGGACTACATATCCAGAACCTTCAAGGAACTCAAACAAGTCAGCGAAGAACAAAAAAAGAAAAGAAAAGAAAACCAAAAACAAATAATCCCATCAAAAAGTGGGCAAATGAATACGGAGTCTTTACCCATTTATTCTAAGTGAAGTAACTCAGGAATGGAAAATTGCTGATTTTGAGGAAATTACCACTTCTATTTATTACTTGGAAAGTGAAATTCTTGTTATGTTTGAGGGAGTTAGGCAAAGAAGTAGGAGGGCTTAGGAACACAGAAAGTATCTTTAATGGCCACTGTGAGGAATGAAGAGTGATCCAGGGACATGTGAAAGAATTATTGAAAGGAATTGAAGTTCACCTGGGGAGAGAGAACATGTATTTGCAGTGGTGTGATTTCCTCCAGAAGGGTTCAGCAAGTATTACATAGGAGGTATATGTTTTAATGTATACTAGTTGGGGACTTTTATGGGAGTAGAAGTTCTTGAGAAAGAAAGGTTGAAATAATACAGCATGAGCGCTCAACTTGTGTTTCAGTTATCTATTGCCACATAACAAACAACTGGTAAACTTAATGGCTTAAAGCAACCTAATTCTTATTCATGTTCAGGAATTCAGGCAAGGCTCAGCTGGATAGTTCTTCTGTTCTGAGTAGTGTCACTGGGGTTTTTCACTCAGCTGCATTCAGATGAACCTAGATTGGGCTGGAAGGTCTATAAGAAATTCATTCTCTTGTCTGACATCTCATTGCTCCCCACCCGTCTTTCTCTGTCTTTTTCTCTCTCTTTCTCCCTCTTTCCTTTGCTTTCCCATCTCTCTTTCTCTACACATTGTGTTTCATCATTTAATAGGCTAGCCCTAGCTTCTTTATGGCATAGAGCCTGGCTTCCCTAGAGAATAATGTCCCTTCTGCACTTTTCATTAATAACAATTCCAGCCTAGCTTCAAAGAGAATTGTAGAAGTAGGATTCACCACTTGATCAGAGGATTGACCTACATATACAGGGAAGAGGACAATCAGTGACAGCCATATTTGGAGACTACCCACCACAACAAGATAAGGGGAATAAAAGAAATACAGTTAGGTTCCAGATATGCAATGAGAAAAACTGGGATTTTATTTGTACATACATAGGAAATAAGTGGCTGGAGTTTATTTTATGTGTGAGATTATTCTACTCCTAGAGGGAACTGTTGTATCTCTGCTAGAAGACCAAGTTATCTTTCATTATAGTGTCACAAATTTTCTGACCCAAGTTTGAGGACTCAGAAAAAAAAAAAAAAAAAAAAACCCAAAAACTTCATGTAGACTTTCTTATTTGAAATTTCATTTTGACATTAAGACTCAGTTCACTCCGAGGGGAAAAAAAAAGTAGCTCTTGGGCATGAAAATATCACTTTAAATTAGACTCTTCTTGGCCTCTGGGGAGATGATAGAATTAGAATTTTCTATGAAAGCATGTAATAATTTGATCTTAGAGGTAAGGAAGGATATTCAGGAAAAATGTGAAGTTAATATAGTAGATGTAGGATACTCTCTTCCTTTGGGGATTCATTCCATTTATGGCAGCACTCAGCTCGCTTTTGAACCCAGGGACATTCATTATCTATGGCTTGCCAATCCTGGGTTCAAATATTCTCAGGAGCACCTGTCCTGGAATTTCCTTATCAGAGTTGGTTCTTCCACTTTGACCCTCTATACAGTTTCTCTGCCTGTCCCTTAGGGCTTAAGATTCTGGAGTGAATGTGAATCTACATTTGTATCTCCCTACTTGTTCAGACTTTCAGTTTTAGACCAACTACCTTTTTGGTCTATGGAAAATTGAATTACATCTTCTTGGAGCTTCCCTTTATTACTTTTCTGAGGCTGCACCATAGTTCTGGATTCATTACAAAGTACCGTGGACTGGTGTTACGATTTCCTGGCTTATTATAGTCAAAATCTTAAGTTCTCTTGGAAGAGTGGAGTTTGAAATAAGAGAGATACACAACAACAAGAAAAGATTTTCCTGGCTGGGAGACAGTTAGTAGGAAAAAAAATTGACTATAATAAGCCAGGAAATCTTATCACAAGCCTTTCTTTGTTTGAGTCTGTGGCCTGCTTAAATGGAGGCAAAGGACATGGAAAAGACAGAGATAACAAATTAATAATGCAAATGTCTTCCTGCCACATTTTCCCACCACTCCCAATCAATGATGATGTGTCTATATGTCTACCTCCAAAAGGGAACACTAGCTAGTCTTTTAAACAGTATCATCTAAGTGAATATAAACATTCGAAAGGGTGAGGGAAGGCTTTTGAGCTCCTACAATCCTCATCCCTGACATATGTATTCACGTCTATAGTGGCCTTTTGGAGAAAATTCCTGTTTTTCTAGTCATTCAAAGAAATGAGTTCAGTGATACATCTGCATTTCAATCTAGGCAGAATCAAAGGAAAATAATGAGGCAGATGAGGGTGGGTGGAGCAGTGTAAAATTATCTAGTTATAATACTTAAGTAGTGGATTACTCACCTCTTGTAGAATAGGGTCTGTCAATGTGTGTACATTGATGTGAATCATAAAAATGCTGATGTGAATATTGCTTTACAATATCTGAGCACTTTTCTATCTACAATTGCATTTGAACCGGGATTCTACTCATAGAACATTGCCATGAAAAAAAATGTACCTGTCTTTTCTTCCCTTACAATATAGGATTCCTGATTAAAAATATAATGAGCAGATGCAATTACTTGTCCCCGAAACATTCAAGAAACAGAGAGCTCACTGCTTTATGATGCCAAATATTTTTAATGTACAGCTCTAACTGTTCAAAAGAATTTATGTTTTTACCAGAGCTGATAGCTACCATCCATAAATTTCATTCACTGGCCTCAGTGTGGAGCTTAGAGAAAAAGAGAGCCAATCTTTTGAGTCAGGTGCACATGGATCAAAAGAGTAACTTAAACACTTCCTGTGTATGATTTTTGAGAAGTGGCATGAACTCTCCAACAACACTGGGTGATCTGTAAAATGCTGATAATCATGCTGACCACAGAGGATTTTTCTGAGTATTAAAAATGTGGTGAAGCATAAGCCTTTAAATGATAATAGTTTACTTAATCCTCTCCCAGTAGAGGGAACTTGATGACGAACATAACCCATTGCTCTGAATTGTATTACACCAGTTTTCCATTCAGGCTCCAAGTCACTGCTTCCACTGTGAGTGTGTCTGCTTCAGTTAGCATTCTCCCCACTCATGTAGCGTTTCGGACTTGCTAAAACCATGCAACAGATAATCTCATACCTTACAGCTGAGGGTAGATTAAAAGGCAACATGCTCTGAATGAGGGTCTAGCCAAAGTCCGTGTGCAGTTCAGGTTTAAGTTTTGTGGACATTCTTTCCCTGGCTCAGAGTTCCTTCACCTTTATTTCTGAGTTCCATTAGATTTTAAATTATTGGTCTTATTAAATGCTTGATAGTTTCTTCTACAACCTGTTCCTCCTTCTGCATACAACATCACTATGCATAGCATCAATATCTTCCCAGTTACTTGTGCCAGAAACTGGGAAATCATACTTGCATTCATGCTCAGCCTAAATACCACAATCAGAGTAGGTTCTATCAACTCTACGTCTCAAATATATTTTATATCCATCCCCTTCTCTCTGTCTCTCCTGACACCCTGGTCTAGCTTTGTACCATCCCTCCTTGGAACTATTGTAGAGCTTCCCAAATGGATTATTTCAAGTTAACTGAAGAACTTACAAAATTGAATTACAACTTAGCCTTTATTTAAGAAAGCTGAGATTTCTGTAATATATTTGGGAAGACCTCTATACCACTGCGGTCCATCTTTCTTTTGATTATTAAAGTAGTAAGTTTCAAGTTACCTGGAAAATTCAGTAATGTGGAACCTCTCATTTAACTGTGAGGAACAAAAAAGAGAACTAATATAGTGCATTTATTCAAGATTGATTTTTGTGAAAGATTGTTCCCATTTGTAGTTTGTACTTCTGACTCATGGAGTCTCTCTTTTTGTTCTGGTTGCTTTGAAAAGCCAAGCAAAAGTTCCTTCAAGCCCAGCAGTTAATTGTCACAGTGATGCCTGTTTGATGACTCCATATTTATTTTAAGAGGAACCGCATCCCGTTGGGTCTGCCAGGATGAGTTAGCTGCGAATGCATTCCTAAATAGCTAAATGATTCAGCGCAGAAACCCATATATAAAATTGACTTTGTAATGCAGCTACATGTCTCTCTGTTGGAAAGTCTATCTATTTCAGTTCTGTGCTTTATTTTATAATTCAATATTGCATATGAATAGGTAATGGAGGGAAGCTTTCCTGCCTCACAAAACCCATGTTACAAGCAATATGTCGTTAAGACTTCGCCCAGTTACTTGGAAGCTTCCTTTGACAAGGAGAGCTCAGTTATATGGAGGTAAATGTATCCGAAAATATTCACAATTGCACACTGCAGTTTGCAAATATCAGCTAGGATGCTCTTGAACCGAGAAACCCCCAAGAGGGTACTTACCTCCTTTGCATCAATAAAGTAAAACAGCTTCTTATCAGAGGCTGACTTTTGCTTACAGCTAGAAATCTGGCTAAACCCAGTTTCTAACCACTTAGAGACTTCAAATAATTCCCAAATTATACCTTCCTTCAAAGGGAATATGCTTTAAATCAAGTGTTTAATGTTAGGAAAATAATAACTCACATACTTGCACACCTTAGCAGCCGGTTTTAATTTAGAAACAAAGAGAACAGAGAACAGCACAGATTGTACTTTGGTCCCAGCCTCCCCGCTTCCCCCAAAAGTGCTCAGGAAATATGCTTCTTTTTAAAGAATAAGGACTTAATCAGCACTGAACCCCACAGTGACTCAACTGGGCATTTTCCTCAACAAATAGTAGATTAAGGATAAAAATGTGGTGTTTTTCTGATATAGCATGAGGCCTAGTGATATGAGGTTGCTGTTTACAAGGTCCAGAGTACCAACCTGGTTTTCAGTAAATTCTCTCTCTCTCTCTCTCTGTGTGTGTGTGTGTGTGTGTGTGTGTGTGT
>NC_045436.1:162812069-162877914 GCF_002776525.5 Piliocolobus tephrosceles | reverse complement strand
TGTGTGTGTGTGTGTGTGTGTGTGTGTGTGTGTGTGTGTGTGTGTGTGTTGGTTAATTTTAAGCGTCAACTTCACTGGAGAACCTCAACTAATACAGTGTGTTTCATTCAATGACTACCAAAGCAACCAAAGGCTATCAGTGAACTGGGTATTTATATCCATGGCTCCCTGTATTTTGTGGACCACCTGATAATTCTGGGGGAAAAACAATCCTTGCATTGACAAAATGTGTGATGTGGGTGGGATGAGAGATACAGCATGCTGCCAAGGATGGCCCATCTTAATGAGAGTTGTGGGAGAGAACAAGGTCAGCACTCCAGATATTCAGGTACTCAAGTAGATAGGAACCCACTTCCTCTCCTATGTATCTTTATAGTCATTCAAATTATTTTTCTGCATTCTGTGGTTTAGTTAAGAAACCCCAGATGAGAAAGGCTGGTTGCGAATCGGGATGCACCATTTCTAATGCTGTCATGTCACGAAGTTATAACATTTTGAGAAAGCCAATTAATTGCATTTAGTATCATTTTCTTTATCTGTGATTCACATAAGAAGAACTGGTTGATTTCCGAGACACCTTAGTGCTCAAAGAACCTGAGATGAGTAACAAGGGCAGAGGAATGCAGAGGGATTATTCATATCGACGACATGCTCAGGAGTTTTGTACCTTCACATTTCCAACTTTTTGTATATATTTTTATACTGGAATTTTTTTTTCCTAGATCAAAATGAGAGAAAGAAAGTGCCATGGAATGTAGTTCAGTCTTGTGGCCAACATTTGAATTTCTTCTAAAATACTTTTACTAAATAACCACACATTCTATACTTGAATGCCTCTAGTTACAGAATACTCATAATCAGCAAATTTATTCACTCTATTTTTGAAGCATTTTCTAACCATTTTACCCTATGTAATATGTTATTTTTTTCAGCCCTATAATAGAACTACAAAATGAGGTTACATCTTTTATACAAAATAATCTCTCCAAAGATGGTCTAGTTACTGGAAACTCACCCTTCTCAATGCTTTCACTCCTTTCTCCTGATACTGTCTCATATGGACTTCAGACGACCATTGGAATCTTCTGTGTCGACAGACTCACCCCAACATGGTGCAAGTTACCATGTTTTCTGGGAGAGAGGCAAGCTAATGCCTGGCTTCCATATGAGAAGCCTAGTACCAGGGTCATACATGGTGCCCCTGGAAAGAAAATGTTGTTTACAACTATAACCAACTTATACCAATTGGGACCCACATCAGTACAGGCACATAGGCTGGCAGTGCCTCCAACATGGGTCCTTGGATAACTAATAGGCCTTAAAGTTTCCAGTTCAGTTTAAATAACTGAGTCTAGTTCTTTATCATGGACAGACTACCTGAGAATAGTTAATCCAATTTGTGCTGTTTTTCCACACCATCAGCTGGGTGGCATCCATCCACCCCATGAAATTACTGTGCAGCTGCTTTGGTAATGGAAGGGGGGAAACATCTGGAGGTGTTGGTGGGTGTTACGAGTGGGAGGCATAGGAACTGGGACCCTCTTCTGCTGTTTCTAATAGACTTCTCAGTAAGGTTAAGGTTAGTGGTGGTCAAATTGTGCTGAGAGCTCTCTGGTAGATACAGCAGTTAATCTACTTGCAATACTTTGAGAGAGCTGTATCAGAAAGTTTTCTTTAATGGTTTCTGTACAGGGTGCTTTCTTCGTACAAGTGGCTCTGAAGGACAAATGATCATTAATGTCCCCCTCTGTCTCTTATGTACCTCTAAGGCTTTAAGTTGTTGAGCACTGGGGTTGTTACCTCTCTTCACTGATCCAAAAATCAGTGTGCCCATTCCAAGAACTGTAGCTTCACCTTTTCTGCAGTCATCCCCTGTTCAACACCGAGATTTTTGTTAGAAACAGTCTATTAAAAAGAGTGAAGAACACTTTGATAAGATGTAGAGACACTAATTATGTACTCAAGTTTGTCTTACATGGGCCACCATAGAGGGGCACGGTGAGACATGTGTTCATTATCTTTATGATCTAGGGCCATGTCAATACGACAGGAGAATCCAGGTGGATGAACTAGAATGAGCTCTGAATACTTTAGGTGTCCTTTTGGTAAGGTACCTCAAAGATATATCAACTAGATTTTGTTAGAGTTGCTGTTAAGGGAAAGAAAAAATTGTCAAGCTTAGGAATTGTCAGGCTAGAATGCTGAATTTTCAAAGTAGGTCTATATAATACATGCTACGTTCTCCCTGACAATTACTGACAATTACCCAAAAGGAGCTAAAAGGAGATAATCGCCTTCTGTGGAAAGGCTGTATTCAGTGACCAAACTGTCTTTCTGTATGGATTTGGAGGTCTTGAGAGAGGTAGAGTCAGAGAGCTTTTTGATTCCATTTTGGAGGCCGTTCCAAACATTGTGTACAGATGTTAGATTGTAAATTGTACAGAAAGCTGAAAACATGACATGAATTAATTTTACAGGTAATAATGGTATGGCTAAAGTTGAATAATTGGGTGCAGCTACTCATAATCTGAAAAAGTATTGACAGTGATGAGGCATCATTAATAGTCTTGCAAGGGGTTAAAGTTCTGACACACTCAATATACAGAGAACAGATGGGGACCATCCCCCGTGAAATATGGTCTTTCCAACTGCAAGAGAAACTGGTCAACTTTGGGTAGGATTCATATCTGGTGCACAGTAGAGGCTTGTGCCTCAGAAACAAGGGATCCTTGACTTTGTGCCCAGTCTGTGATGGTGGATGCATTGTCAAGTCCAGTACTATGATAGATCCAGGCAGCACTAGTGACAAACTGGGCTTAGTTAGCAGCTTGATTCCAGTTGGTCTCATCATAGAGCTATCCCTTACCATAAGGGTCATCTACACAAGTGACTCAGATGGTTTGGTTAGCAGCTGTGATTTGTCTCCAGAGTTTGTAACCCAAACAAGGTATATCTTTCACTTGCCAACCTACGGTTTTCCAAGTGGCAAAGAGCCAGGTTATTGAAAACAGGAACCACTAGCTCAAGGATTAGCAGGAGTTGAGAATGGCCTTGAGTTTTGTGCAGGGAGCCAACTGACCACATCTACTTTCTGTTCCATATGGCTGGCACTGAGATTTAACAACTGCAGTAGCCAGTGAACATAACTGGGTTTCAGTTTACATGAACTATTAGTAAACCAGGCCCAGTTATTTAAGAGAACTTTAATGTGTTGAGGGCCCTATTGAACCAGCAGCTTTGTGGAGTATAATGTTTCTCCTGAAGGGAAAACTTTCACTTTTTAACGAAAGTTTGAGATGCTGCTTGGGCCAGACTGATTACATTGCTGAATATACCATTTCAATTTCATAAGCAAATTTTGTTGGGCCTTTTCTACCATGTTGGCCATTTAGTTAAAGTTGAATCACTGTAAAATGGCAATACCAGCCTGGAAAGTAACAAGGATTCTATGGGTCAGGAGTTCATTTATGTCAAGAGCCCAAGAGCAAGTTGAAAGACACTTTACGAAAGAGGTCTACTTGGTAGACTTCTGAGGCAATGACTTCAAACTGTAAGAAACTCCTCTGGATTGAGGTTACCATGGTTTGCCTGAGGCTCCACTTGGCAAAGATCATCAGTCACAGAGATCTTTAGTGTTAAAGGGATCATTGAGACTATGGGTCCTCATAGATATTACCACTTCTTTATATGCAGTTCTGCTCAATCAGGAGAATCTCCTCAGGCACTTATGGAATGAGGAAGTATAAGCATATAGTACAACACTTTGTCTTACACATTCAAATGAAGAAGCAAAAAAAAAAAACCCATTAAATTGGCCCAGTGGCATTATCTACAAGGTCATGTTCAGTTTCCATCCTCACTCTTAACCCAACTCACACTCAATCATTTGAATCCAGGTAGGCCCTCTTGTCATGGGACTGGATTGTGATTGGTGAATTTGGTACCTTTATCCAAAAAAGGTTGTGAAAGTTTGTGACTGTCTTCTCCCCAAAGTTTTACTACATACTCAATGGATATGACTTTTAGTCTCCTTTGCAAACAGGGAGAGATTTGATCTACCCCTAATCATCTTTATCTTTAGAGTAGATAAGATCAAGGTAGAAGGGGATGGAGGTCTAGGGGTCCATGGAAAGGAAATGCTTCTGTGCCAGCTAACAAGGCTTTGCATTACTTTCAGTTTTGAGTGACATAGCAGCAGCTCTTGTTTCAGTTAAACAAATTTTCAATGTTTCCAGCCCATATAGTACTTTAGGTGATGAGGTCAACATTATTGACATCATCTACTTTAGCTTTGGTGACTGCTTTCCTCAGCAGCCACAACCATATTGCTTTCTCAATAGATCTATCAGGTTTGCATGCTGTGGCTGACTTGGGCTTGACTCCTATGACCTTATTCTTTTCTTTTCTTATTTATTTATTTATTTAGAGGAGTTCACCTTAATCTGAGGCACTTGCTAACCCATTAACAAGATAACATCTTGTAAGTTCTTGCCCAGTTTCAACATAAGAACTACAGGAGCTTTCTAGGACAGTGGTGCTAACTGCAATAATTTAATCTACGTTTTTCGGGGTCAGCGTCTCATTTTCCAATAGACCATCTTTATCAGCACTGTAACCCCAGTTTGATCAGTAAGAGCCCTACTATTAGTGCTTCTTCTATGGTTTTCCACAGGACTTTGTCTGTTTCATGGAAATCTACCTGAGAGGGACAAAGCTCTCTTATACAAGCCAGGATCCATTAAAAAAATCTGAGCAATTTTACTATCAGCTCTGATGGATCTCAGATGGCATGAAGATAAATTGCATCAGGCAATGAACTATAATACTGCCTATCTGTTACCATCCTTCTTTGTCAAGCACCACATACTCTATTACCGTATCTCCCAAGACAAGCAGCCAAAGTTCTCATGAAATGCCAGTTTTCTGCCCACAGTGGTCAAGAATTCCGTTTTCCCCCTCAGTGTAAATTCATGTCTCTGTAACCCTTGTCTAAAAGGGGACAGAACCTTCTTCCTAGGTAGGGCAAACCTTAGACTGGTTGCTACAGTGTTGTTCCAATAGGGTGGACCTGACCCTGATCACCAGATTGACCCCCCTCAAGCCAAAGGGACAGATGGCAACAACCAAGGCACTTTACAGGAAGTTCCAGCGTTTTCATTCATTCATTCATTCATTCATTCATTCATTCATTCATTCATTCACAAACACTTAGTGTGTATCTACTAATGCTACGCACTTTGCTATGTGCTAGGAATTTAGCAGGAAAGACAATAGATAAAAATCTATTTGCAGAATAAAAGCTCCAAGTAAGTAAATTACAACATGTATTGGAAGGTGGCAAAGGCTGTGAAGAAGAAGCAGAGGGAGGAAAGAAAGGGAGAGGGGGAGAAGAAGAAGAAGCAGGAAAAGAACAAGAGGAGGAAGAGTAGGGAAGAGAGAATGAGATGGAAGAAGAGGAGAAGAAGGAGAAGAGAAAGAGTGGGAAGAGGAGCGAAAATGAGAATAGTATACTAGAATTCAGGTGTGGAGAGAGGGTGGGGGCATGATGTGGTGAGAGCAGAGTGTAGCTTAGTTGAGGTCTGGACAGCTTGTTGACAAGGGGAGAATTCAGTCAAGAATTGAAGGACTGGTAGTTAGGTAAACTGACTTGTATGGAAAGAGCATTTCATTTCCTATCATCTACCATGACCTAGAACAGTGCCTGATACACAGTAGCTCAGTGAAAACTCACTGAATGAATGGAAGTGCAGGCACCATCTGTTGAGTCCCATTCTTTGTTCACAGACTGACATGAAAATTCCACGTTTTATCGTTGTTCAATTTCCAACTCTCCTGTGAGCAAATCGATAAACACGAACACATAAACCCAACGATCAAATACTTTTTAGTTGTCAGCAAAACATTTAATGGTTCAATCTGGAATATTTTAACTGATCTGGTTTCCCTTAGGAACAATGAGCAGATTCTTGTCTTGAACCTACATGAGTAAAGGAACTCACTAGAGGGATTCTCTCCCTGAACAAAAGGTGGATCTGTTCCAAAGACAAATTTCGTTTTCTAACTAGAACGCAAAAATTGCTGGCAGACCCAAATTGCAGATTTCTAATTTCAAAAAAATGTGATTGAGACTCCATCTACTATCTATTACATTAAGCCAACATGTGGTTCCCAAAATTGTGCCCATGGTCCCAATCCTACTTTGGGGGCCATAAAAATGAGTTGAATCCCCCTTTTATATATTGATACTAAAATGTTTGAGGCAGACTGATATCTTCTCTGCGTTTTCTCTTCTCCTGGAGTAGGTAACTTCATCTTCAAAAAAAAAAAAAAAACATGATTTCATTTAAGACATTGGAATTTCTCCATCATCTTATAAAACGTCCTCTAAAAATGTTCTAATTTGTCTTAACTTGTGGTACTCACAATGGAATAAGTATACTAGCTGTGTTTTGAGCAGCACAGAGAAAAAATATTTCCATCTCATTTGTTCAAGATATATTTTTATTCATGTCGCTTAAGATAACATTCGCTCTTTTAGGGTAGTTTCATCTCCTCATAGGTAATTATTGAAAGTATTTCCAGCTGAAACAATTGTTGTTTTCACCTGTGCTCTGCCAAGCCAAGTTGTCCCTGTGCTCTACTTGTGTAAGTTGTTTATAAGAGAACCCCAACAGTAACTTTACTCTATTTTCTATTACATTTTAACTCACTAGATTTAATTACAATGCTTGGTTCTGTCAAAATATTTTTAATTTTGGTTTCATCACCCAATGTATTTGTTATTTTACCCATGGTTCATCTTATTGTCAAATTAGATGAGTTGGTCTTTCTAATGATTATTCAAGGTACTGAATTTAAAATTTACACAAACCTGAGAGCTTTTTGAAGTAAACTGTTACACAGTATTCTAAGATATAAAGATTGCACTTGTCAGTATAATTTTATTTTGCAAGTTAAATTATTAATATTTATTTATTATGAAGTCCTTCATATTAGCTAAATGAGGCAGTTATTGTTGAACACAAAATTTTCAAATCAGTGTTTAGGGATGACAACTGAAATCAGATCAATCTCCTCACCTAATGTACTTGAATATTTTATTTTGGTTGCACAATATTGTGAATATTGTTACTGAAACAGAAGTACTTGCAGTAATCTGATTGGTTGATTTTTAACTCCATTGTCTTTGCAATCTCAAGATACCTTTTTTTGTGAAATAAGATGTTGAGAGAATAGTAGAATTTTTTTTTGTTTAAAGCAAAGTACAAATAATTTTTACAACTGTTCTCAATAACTTATTCAACAAATATTTCTTGAGACTCTCCTATATGACCAGCACTATTTTACCTGCTGTGGGCACAGTGATGTATAATAGAAAAACGTAACTGGCTCTTGGAAGCTACATTCTAACGATGTGAGACAGAAAATAAACACATGCACATAAAGATATGTGTGTACATGTGCACGTAAATTGATATAGTTCAGTGTGTGTATATATGCATATTGTATGTGTATATAGGGACATTATATTACAAAACCCAAACCTGCATCTGTGCAGTAGGATAGGGCTGGAGAAAAAATACACAGTTCATGGACTCTTCTCACTTTATACTCATGTCCACTAAACTTGAACAATACTAGTTGGTGGTTATACCACATTTCCCCAGTCCACTCTTCTACTTTTCTTGAGGACTATTTTGCACCTTCTTTTCTCTTCTCAATTGTGAACAGTTTTTCCATTCTCACTTGTAGCCAAAGATTGTGCTTCCTACTTCTCTGAGAAAATAGAAGTTATCAGATGAGAGAATTTGTAGTGTGCCAATATCTAATCACATTTCAATTTTTGTTTTCACTATAGCCTGCGTATTTCATAAACGAAAGAGCCATGCTCCTATTTAATGCTAACCCATCTACTTGTTCCCTATATTCCGTCCCCTTTTACCAATTCAAAGACCTGTTTTCAGCAATCCTTTATTTTTCGTATGTTTGCTTTCTACTGGATTAGTTTCTCCCATCAGTCCTCCTTTTGATATCACTATATCACTTCCTCAAACAGCTACTGCTTCATTTCTTTGCTCTCCTTTGAAACAGAATTCCTCAAAAGTATTTTCTATTCTCATAATCTCTAGTTATTCTTCTTTAATTTTTTAATTGCTTGACATCTTAGTATTTTTCTAATGACATTTTTGCTATGAAATATAACACAAGCAAAAATTATCTAAAATAAAAGTTGATATTAACAGATTAATAAATTATTAAAACCTCATAAGAAAACCACCAAACTCAACAAATTGGATATTTCCAGCATCTCAAAAGCCCTTCATTGGCTTCTTCCAAATTGCTACCTACCTCATCTCTTCCAATAGGTAATCATTCTCTTGATCTTTTATCTTATTTCTTCATTATATAGATCATATACCAGTTATGCATCTAATATGGTTTGGCTGTGTCTCCATCCAAGTCTCATCTTGAATTGTAGCTCCCGTAACCCCCATATGTTGTGGGAGGGACTCGGTGGGAGGTAATTGAATCATAGGGGTGGGCTGTTCTCATGATAGTGAATAAGTCTCACGAGTTCTGATAGTTTTATAAAAGGCACTTCCCCTGCCCATGCTCTGTTGCCTGCTGTCATGTAACATGTGTCTTTGCTCCTTCTTCACCTTCTACCATGATTGTGAGGCTTCCCCAGCCATGTGGAACTGTGAGTCCATTAAACCTCCTTTCTTTTATACATTACCCAGTCTCGGGTATTTCTTCATAGCAGTATGAAAAGGGACTAATACAGCATCTCTAAGCAGTTTAGTCTTATCTGTTTCTGAACTTCTTTTAAATGGAATTATGTAGTCTTTGTGTCTGTGCATTCTTTGTATCTGGCTTCTTTTATTCCACATAATGTTTGAGTGATTACCTGTATGTTATGTGTACTAGTAGTTTGTTCATTTTCATTGCTGTGCGTGGTATAAATGTACTACAGTTTATTTTTCCATTCTGTCATTGATGGGATTTGGTTTGCTTTCACATTTTATTTTGAAAAATTCTATTATGAATATGCTTGTATATGCCTCTTGATTTTTGTATATACACAGTTCAATGGCATATATGATGAAAAGTAAAATTGCTGACTCATAGGGACACATCTCTTCAGCTGTGATAGTCACATTATTTTCCAAAGTGTATTAATTTACAGTCTCACCATCAGTACCTGAGAATTCCAATTGTTCCACATGCTTGAAAAATTCTTAACATTTTTAACTTTTTAAATTTTTTGTCATTCCTGTGGGCCTGTGGTAGTAATCCATTCATTTTAAGTTTACTTTATATTATGACAATTAAGGATAAACACTTTTTTTTTTTTTTTTTGAGATGGAGTCTAGCTTTGTCATCCAGGCAGGAGTGCAGTGGTGCGATCTCGGCTCACTGCAAGTTCCACCTCCTGGGTTCACATCATTCTCCTGCCTCAGCCTTCCGAGTATCTGAGACTACAGGTGCCCGCCACCACGCCTGGCTAATTTTTTGTTGTATTTTTTAGCAGAGATAGGGTTTCACCATGTTAGCCAGGATGGTCTCGATCTCCTGACCTGGTGGTCCACCCGTCTTGGCCTCCCAAAGTGCTAGGATTACAGGTATGAGCCACCACGCCTGGCCGGATAAACACCTTTTCTTTCTTTCTTTCTTTTTTCTTTTCTTTTCTTTTTTTTTATTATACTTTAAGTTCTAGGGTACCTGTGCACAACGTGCAGATTTGTTATATATGTATACGTGTGCCATGTTGGTGTGCTGCACCCATTAACTCTTCATTTACATTAGGTATATCTCCTAATGCTATCCCTGCCCGCTCCCCCCACCCCACGACAGCCCCTAGCGTGTGAGGTTCCCCTTCCTGTGTCCAAGTGTTCTCATTGTTCAATTCCCACCTATGAGTGAGAACATGCGGTGTTTGGTTTTCTGTTCTTGATAGCTTGAGGAGAATGATGGTTTCCAGCTGCATCCATGTCCCTACAAAGGACGCAAGCTCATCCTTTTTTATGGCTGCATAGCATTCCATGGTGTATATGTGCCACATTTTCTTAATCCAGTCTGTCACTGATGGACATTTGGGTTGGTTCCAAGTCTTTGCTATTGTGAATAGTGCCACAATAAACATACATGTGCATGCATCTTTATAGCAGCATGATGTATAATCCTTTGGGTATATACCCAGTAATGGGATGGCTGGGTCAAATGGTATTTCTAGTTCTAGATCCTTGAGGAATCACCACGCTGTCTTCCACAATGGTTGAACTAGTTTACAGTCCCACCAACAGTATAAAAGTGTTCCTATTTTTCCACATCCTCTCCAGCACCTGTTGTTTCCTGACTTTTTAGTGATTGCCATTCTAACTGGTGTGAGATGGTATCTCACTATGGTTTTGATTTGCATTTCTCTGATGGCAAGTGATGATGAGCATTTTTTCATGTGTCTGTTGGCTGCATAAATGTCTTCTTTTAAGAAGTGTCTGTTCATATCCTTTGCCCACTTTTTGATGTGGTTGTTTTTTTCTTGTAAATTTGTTTGAGTTCTTTGTAGGTTCTGGATATTAGCTGTTTGTCAGATGAGTAGATTGCAAAAAATTTCTCCCATTCTGTAGGTTACCTGTTCACTCTGATGGTGGTTCTTTTGCTGTGCAGAAGCTCTTTAGTTTAATTAGATCCCATTTGTCAATTTTGGCTTTTGTTGCCATGCTTTTGGTGTTTTAGACAAGAAGTCCTTGCCCATGCCTATATCCTGAATGGTATTGCCTAGGTTTTCTTCTAGGGTTTTTATGGTTTTAGTTCTAACATTTAAGTCTCTAATCCATCTTGAATTAATTTTTGTACAAGGTGTAAGGAAGGGATCCAATTTCGGCTTTCTACATATGGCTAGCCAGTTTTCCCAGCACCATTTATTCAATAGAGAATCCTTTCCCCATTTCTTGTTTTTGTCAGATTTGTCACAGATCAGATGGTTGTAGATGTGTGGTATTATTTCTGAGGGCTCTGTTCTGTTCCATTGGTCTATATCTCTGGTTTGGTACCAGTACTGTACTATTTTGCTATTGTAACCGTGTATAGTTTGAAGTTAAGTAGTGTCATGCCTCCAGCTTTGTTCTTTTGGCTTAGGATTGTCTTGGCAATGCAGGCTCTTTTTTGGTTCCATATGAACTTTAAAGTAGTTTTTTCCAATTCTGTGAAGAAAGTCATTGGTAGCTTATTGGGGATGGCATTGAATCTATAAATTACCTTGCGCAGTATAGCCATTTTCACGACATTGATTCTTCCTATCCATGAGCATGGAATGTTCTTTCATTTGTTTGTGTCCTCTTTTATTTCATTGAGTAGTGGTCTGTAGTTCTCCTTGAAGAGGTCCTTCACATCCCTTGTAAGTTGCATTCCTAGGTATTTTATTCTATTTGAAGCAATTGTGAATGGGAGTTCACTCATGATTTGGCTCTCTGTTTGTCTGTTATTGGTGTATAAGAATGCTTGTGATTTTTGCACATTGATTTTGTATCCTGAGACTTTGCTGAAGTTGCTTATCAGCTTAAGGAGATTTTGGGCTGAGACAATGGGGTTTTCTAAATATATAATCATCTTCCTAATTGAATACCCTTTATTTCTTTCTTCTGCCTGATTGCCCTGACCAGAATTTCCAACACTATGTTGAATAGGAGTGATGAGAGAGGGCATCCCTGTCTTGTGCCAGTTTTCAAAGGGAATGCTTCCAGTTTTTGCCCATTCAGTATGATATTGGTTGTGGGTTTGCCATAAATAGCTCTTATTATTTTGAGATATGTTCCATTAATACCAAATTTATTGAGAGTTTTTAGCATAAAGGGCTGTTGAATTTTGTCAAAGGCCTTTTCTCCATCTATTGAGATAATCATGTGGTTTTTGTCTTTGGTTTTGTTTATATGCTGGATTACGTTTATTGATTTTCATATGTTGAACCAGCCTTGCATCCCAGGGATGAAGCCCACTTGATCATGGTGGGCAAACTTTTTGGTGATCTGCTGCATTCGGTTTGCTAGTATTTTAGATTTTTACATTGATGTTCATCAGGGATATTGGTCTAAAATTCTCTTTTTTTGTTGTGTCTCTGCCAGGCTTTGGTATCAGGATGATGTTGGCCTCATAAAATGAGTTAGGGAGGATTCCCTCTTTTTCTATTGATTGGAATAGTTTCAGAAGGAATGGTACCAGCTCTTCCTTGTACCTCTGGTAGAATTTGGCTGTGAATCTGTCTGGTTCTGGACATTTTTTGGTTGGTAGGCTATTAATTATTGCCTCAATTTCAGAGCCTGTTATTATTAGTCTATTCAGGGATTCATTTTCTTCCTGGTTTAGTCTTGGGAGAGGGTATGTTTCCAGGAATTTATCCATTTCTTCTAGGTTTTCTAGTTCATTTGTGTAGAGGTGGATAAACACCTTTTCAAATGGCAACTGGCTATTGGGATGCCATTTTTGTGAAGTATCTTTTCAAGTTTCTTGCTTGTTATTTTTTTCTATTTGGTTGTCACTATTTCTTACTGTTTTGTGGAAGTTCTGTATACATTATTCTGAATATTAGTTCTATGTCAGCTATATGGATGAAAATATCTTTTTCCAACTCATGCTGTCTTAACTTTCTTAATGATAATTTTCATGAGTGAAATATAGTTAAATTTAATACTTCCTTTACAAATAGAGCTTCTATAGCTTATCAAAAACCTCCCAACTCGATGTTATGAAGTTATTCTCCTATATCATTTTCTAAACCCATTATTTATTTTGCATTTTATATTTAGATCTTTATCCAAAAATTTGCGTTTGTTGATCATGTGAGGCATAGGTTAGTTTATATTTTTTTCCTCATGTAGGTATACAATTATCTTTCCCCACATATCCATCTGGCTAACTGCCTCTCTTGTTTCAAGTGTCTAGTCTCATGTCATCTTATCAATAAGGCCTACCCTGACCACCCTAATCAAAATTGCAGCCTACATCCACCCTTCAAGCACAGCCCCAGTCTCTGGCAGTGTATTCTCTTGTGATAAACTGTACAATTTGTTTATTGTCTGTTTATTCATTCACATGTAAGCTCCATGAAGGAAAAAATCTGTGTCTATTTTGTTCACTGATTTATGTCAAGTACCTAGATGGTGCCTGGACCAGAAAAGGTGATTAATTGATATTTGAACTCTATGAGTGAATAAAGCAATGCACAAAAATAGGAGAAAATACTTTTTCAAGTCAGTGCCTACACTTGTTCATGTAACGGTATGATTTATTGCACTGATGGTATCCAGTATGTGAAATTTTGAAGTATGGTACATTTGAGCATTTGTGCTATTTTTGTTA
Organism: Piliocolobus tephrosceles; assembly: GCF_002776525.5. Taxonomy (NCBI): domain Eukaryota; kingdom Metazoa; phylum Chordata; class Mammalia; order Primates; family Cercopithecidae; genus Piliocolobus; species Piliocolobus tephrosceles. The sequence continues at coordinate 162,864,558 of NC_045436.1, read as the reverse complement.
AAGCCTTTAAAATAATTAAATATTTTAAATAAATGTTTAATAAAATATGTTGGAAACTCTGAAGCTGCTCTGTGGAAATCTAGGTTCCTGTGAAATGTCCATTCATTCAACACATATTCACAGAGCACCCACTAGGTTCCAGGAAATGTATGGAAGTCCTGTGGAACAAGACTGAAGTTGTACTTGCCTTCAAGCAACTTGCAATTTCCTAAGAACACAATTTGAAACCACAAAACTAAAGTATTTAAATTTAATTCCAATCTTTATGATTCAGGTTAAGTGGCTCCAGCATTGTAAAATTAGTGCCAGAGAAGGCCTAAATAAATCATCAATGAAAGTTATTTTGAGCATGAGATGAGACCCTGGATCAGGTCAAGATCCACCCAGGACTTGACTTAGTGTCTAGGTCAGCCTGTGACCTACATGGCTTTAAGTAAGTTTCCTGAGGGTGGATTTTACAGGACTTAAAGGTTTCCTGGGTAACCTTTTAGAGAAGGTAATAGAAGGAGCATTCACATGGAAGCAAAGACTTATTTTTATTTTGAGTTTTAATTCACTCAATTGTTGTATTATTCATTCACTCATCATACATATATTTCATCTGCATCTTTTCAGGGTGAGGTAGCCACTATTATTATTCTTGTAAATACTCAGAGATGTTTAAAAAATACTTGCCAAGCTATAACATTTTTAGGTGGCAGACCTGGGCTTCATTCTTTGGCACTCTGGCCAGAGATTAAAATCTTGGCCCCTCCTTTATTCATTAACTCATTAACTGATTAATACCTTTGTCTAGCAGCTACTTATTGAGTGTCTACTATGTTTCAGGAATTATGCTAAGAGCTGGGATAATGCGTGAACAGGGCAAAGGCTTTTCTGACCTTTTATGAGCTGACGGCCAAGCGATTACCCACATGCAATGTGGTTATAATTATGCTTGGACTTTCTTTATCACAGGATTATTTTGAGCATCTAAATGACATACAAATTTGGGAGCATTTTTGTAAGCCACAAAGTTCTCTACAGTCAGGAGTTTATCATAATTATTATTTATTCAAGGGTTATATGATTCGATAATAATATTAAAAAAGTATTCTTACAATTTGACATTCCTTCTATAATTTTTGTTTGCCCTCTTCCTTTCTGTTTTATGCAAGTAAACACAAATATTTACAAGGTGACATAATTTAAATGAGCCCCAGTTATAGAAATTTGAATTTCTAAAATTTATTTAGGAAAGTAAATTAAACAAGAGTTCTCTTAGTTTATTTAAAACATCATTTAATGTATAAAAGTATTGGATTTGCACGTATATTTTCAAGGATATACTGTACATGTTTGCATTAACTGGTTGCAGTGCTTATACCACTTTATCTATCCCAAAAGAATCAGGCATCTCTGTCCAGAATTTTGATTTCTTGATTGCTACCACATTAAAAATTTTTTAAAAATGAGGAATATGTATTTTAGTAAATTATACATCAGGTACATAAAATCTAGAAACAGATGACAAGGCTTTTTAGCTGTATGACCTTGGGTGGGCCATTCAACTTCCCTGTTGTTGATTCTCCTTATCTGTAAAGTGGGAATGATCATAACAAACTATTTCTCAGTGTTGTTGTGAAGCTCGAGCGAGTCAATATAAATCAACTGCTTATAACTATGTCTGCTGTCTTACAAGTTGTTATTTCTATTTCTGCTAAAAAGAAACCTTAAATCTTTTTGCAAAAGAAAGAAAGGAGGGAAGGGAGGAAGGAAGGGGAGGAGGGAGAGAAGGAAGGGAGGGAGGAAGAAAAGAATCATTATTAGATTTAGAAAAACTGACTGTAGTCAATTCTTTTCTCAGAGTTTTGATTGTTAAATGTCATTTCTGTTGTCAGAAAAATAGAGAGCGAGCGAGAGAAAGAATAACTGCATGTGATTATCCAAAGCTGAAAGCAAAGCACAAGTTAGATAGCAGCCATGAATGCAATGCCCAGTTTTGAAGAGGAGCTTAAAACATAAGTCAGTGTCTGGACACATTTGTTAAATTGTCCTCAGCATTTCCATGTAGATCCTATTATTTCTACAAATTCCTTCATAATATTGCACTTTTTGTCATGATGAACACAACCTCTCTTATCTCAGAAGTGGGGTTTTCCAGCTGTTGGACTGAGGAAGCTCTATTCTTATGAGTTTCATATGGAAGCAGTGATAAGAAAGACAACACTGTGGTATTTTAACTAGCTGCTCTGATGAAAAGCTTCCATTGTCAGGTGGTGTAACACCAATTGTTAATTTTAATCAAAGGGAATCTAATAGCTTAATGAAATCATTGACGTTAGATGTTCCTGGCCCTCCAGCAAATTGCTGACCATATTATGGAAGTTTATTTTTCACATATTAAAGTAATTATACTGCAGAATCCAGCAAACTTATTTATCAAATTTTTTGTTTTGTATTAAAGAAGCCCTTAATTCCTATTTCCTTATGCTCTATGTAGCTGCTTTGTAGGTGAGAGAAATACCATGTTTTTAACCTCTTAATTGATGTCAGTCTTTGGCAAAATTCTATGGTCATACTGTTTCCTGCATTTTCTATCTGATGGGACAAAATGTATTTTTGTTTGCTAATATTTAGGTATTTGTGAAGATTCTTGATCAAACCACCTTCTGTTTTACATGTTAATTATATAGAATTATTGGTTATTGATTGATCACTCTACAAGCTCTCATCCTGTGTGGTAACTTACAAAATCACTCCTAGGGTAGTTTCCATAACCTCAAAATGTAAAGTGGTTACTAATGAACCAGAAACCTTCTAGCAGTCAAACAATAGGAGATTTTGAAATTCTCCTGTAAGAATTAAAGACCATAAGATGTGATTCTTAGTTTTTAAACATAATTTAAAACATACTTATATTCATCTGCTTCTATATTCTATGTGTGTGTGTGTATATATATATATATACACACACCACAATTTTCAGTTATAGGAAATTATGGGCAGCTGATCAACTATTATCCATCATAGCTATTTCTTGAACCAGATAATTTAGTCTCTGTTAATAGCATATAGTATTTTGGTCTCTTAGTTAATTAATGATACATTTTGAGTGAGAAATATATTAAAGGAAACGTATTTGCTTTATTTGTGTTATAATTATCTTTCCAATAAAATTATGAGGTCTTCGTAACTGGGAAAATGTCATTTATTATGTTTATATTCCTCCTTCTAAGAACTACATGCTTATGAAAGCCCTGATGATTGTGTTAGTTATTTATTGATGTGTAGCAACTTACCTCAAAACTCAGTAGTTTAAAACAACTATAATTGTTTATTATGTCTGTGGTTCAGGAATTCGGGAATGGTTTCACTGGTGTCTCTAACTCAGGATTCTCACAAGGTTGCAGTCACAAATAGGCAGGGGTTTCAGTCTGAAGGCTTCACTGGGACTAGAATTTGCTTCCATGGTGGGTTAATTATATTACTGACAAATTAATACTGGGGTAGTGGCCGGATTCAGTTCTTCATGTAAGGTAGTCCACAGAGATGTTTAAATCTTCATGGTGAAGGTAAAGAATCCCAAGAGACCGAAATGGAAGGTTTTAGGTCTATAGGACATAACCTTAGAAATCATATGCTGTCATTTCTGCAATTGGTCATAACCAGTCCTGATTCCATGTTAGAGGACACTACATAAGGACACAGGTACCAGAAAGTAAGGACCACTGGGGGTTCCCTGAAAGGATGGCTACCATACTGATTGATAGAGCTGTCTCTGCTACTCAGATGTCAACAATCTGTACTTGCTAACTCTTACCTGACATCCATTACCATAACATTAATTCAGATAAAAATATCAGAAAAACTGATTATTTTAATATAGATGACTTAAGGTTTCATACCACTCAACCATATTTGTTGGCTGTAAGAGAAAATTCAAATTATATTGGCTTAAACAAGGAGAGGAGTTGTTGATTTACATAATGCAAAAGATTGAAAATAAGGTGGACTTAATCTAGGTACTCAACAATACCAAGAAGTACATACTACATGTTTTGTCTCCTTGTTATACCATCATCCTAAAATGGACTCCTTTCATGGTAGTGAAATGGCTGACAAATACTCCTGGTAGTTTCATTTGTACCCACGTTATTAGTTTAACAGTAGTTTTCTGATTGCACCAACCTTATGGTCAAGGCAAAGAACTATCCTGAATGCATAGGTCATTTGAGACTCACCCAAAGAGCAAGGGTGCTACAAGATAGGGAAAGGATGAAAAACAAACAAACAAACAAACAAACAAAACATACTGGGAGGAACTACAGTGTCTTCTACAGGGACAGATATTCATATTTGTCAAAATTGGTAGCCCTGATTAAGCTAACCAGATACATATGCTGTCCCAAAATCAGGATATTTTATACTGCCCTTCTCTTCTTTCTATAAAAACAAAGCAAATTCTTCAAAATTTCGATGTCTCTCCTAAATATCTCCTAAAGGGTACATTGTTCTTTTTAGTTATTTTATTAAAATTCAGATATAACTTTATACATTTGCAATGCTAATACCTCACTTTCAAAGTAAGTCACCACTTAAATAAGGTTTCAGTTATTTGAGATTTGCATATTTAGGCAGCAACGATTCTGGTCACTTGCCAATAAACAAGAAAGTTTGAAAATAGACTCAATATTTGGGCCATAATTGTAATTAATTAATTCAGTTGTCTTTCTCTACCAACAGACTGTAAGCTTCTTAAAGTCCTGTACTATACCTTTTCTTTTTCTCTTCCCAGTATCTATTGTGTGCCTGGAACACAGACAAAAATCAGTAAATAATTGAAGAGTAGATGGGTGAAATTCGAGGCTATATTAATACGATTCTAGCACCCAGTCCAGTGTGTGATGCTTCAGGTAGTCAATAAATGATGTCCATCTGCTTTAGAGAATTTCATACACATCACATTAAAGGCTAGAAATTGCAATTTCAACCTGCATCATTTTTCATTTTCTAGGCCATGTGTGAATCTCTGCCAACAGCTTGCAGATTTGTCTGATTGCAAATTCCGTATGTTAAAATAAAATAGACCTGAGTTCAAATCTTTACTTTGCTCCTTGGTAGCTGTACAACTCTTTGACTAATTTGATAACCTCCATAAGTTTTCTCTAGAACAGATAATGCTTATAGTGTCTACCTCATAGAAGTGCTAAAATGTTAAATGAGATAATAGACTGTGTTAGTTTGTTTTTGCATTTCTATAAAGAAATACCTGAGACTGAATAATTTATAAAGAAAAAAGGTTTAATTGGCTCATGGTTCCACAGGCTGTACAGGAAGCAAGATGGTGGCCATCTGCTCAGCTTCTGGGGATGCCTCAGGAAACTTTCAATCACGGCAGAAAGCAAAGGGGAAACAGGTATGTTTCACTTGGCAGGGGCAGGAGGAAGACAGAAAGGGGAGAGGTGCTACCTACTTTTAAACAAAAGTAAAGATCTCATGAGAATTCTATTACTAGAATAGTGTAAAGGTAAACTGAGGCTGGAGCCGAACCGGGAACAAAGACACAAGGCAAATGGCAGTGAGAATAGCCTTTTATTAGGGCTTGCGGGCGAGGTTCCCCGGTCCAAAGGTGCGGGCTGAGGAAGTCGCGCTGAGGGAGGAGGGTAGGGACTTTTTATAGCTGGAGAGGTAGGGAAGCTGGTTGTGCAAACAGGGGCTGGGGGGTCTTAAAACTACTAGGGCAGGAGTTGAGTAAGTGTCATGAGGAAGGGGTCTTTGGAAACTGTCAACCAAAACTGCTGTTTACGAACTTGTGGAATGCAGGTGAGCTGCAGGTCAAGGGGGAGTGTGGTTGCCCAGCCAGAACTCTGACGCATGTAAGTCTGCGGTGTGTACAAGGGTGAAGGGAGTCTTTAACAAAAGGCCTGCTGCACCGGGTAATGCCGCCATGTTGGGTCTAGATTCTTGCCTAACAAATAGCACTAGAGGGATGGTTCTAAACCATTAGAAACTGCCTCTATGATCCAATCATCTCTCACTAGGTCCAGCCTCCAGCATTGACAATGACAGTTCAACAAGAGATTTGGGTAGGGACACAGACCCAAACCATAGTATGGACATAAATCTCCAAGAGCACAGTTCCTCACACATAGTATGCTTAATTAAGCATCAGCTATCAGCTATCATTATTCATATATGGAGATTTTGCCCCTATCTCCCATAAAATACAAGAAGATTTCACATCAAAATTCAAAGTTTCCTGAAACTTAGAACTGCATTGGAAACCTTCTTGGCATCACCAGTATTTTACTCACGGGAAATTGGGTCCTGCAGAGCAGAGGAGTGGAATGTAGTATAAAATATTAGTAAAGAGCAAGCAATTTGAATTCAAATAGGTCTGATTTGGTTACTGATGTTGCCACTTCTTACCTGTGTGAACTTGAGCAACTTAACTTACCTCTTGTATTAGTTATCTATTGTCACATAACAAATTAACAAATTTGGTGGCTTAAAACAACATACATTTATTATCCCACAGTCTCTGTGAGTCAAGGAGTTGGGTCATTTTTACTGGGTCCTCTGCCTAGTGCCTCACAAAGCTGCAACTCACGTTTAAATCAAGCCTGGGTTCTCATGAGAGGCTCAGCTGGGAAATGCTGTATTTCCAAGCTCCCTCAGGTTGTTGGCAAAATTAATTTTCTCATGGCTGTAGTATTTACGGCAACTTGCTTCTACAAAGCCACCAGTAGAGAAATTGAGTATGTTAGCAAGATGGAGCATTATGTAATAAATTGTAATCATGGGAATGATTCATCACCTTTGACATGTTCTGTTGGTTAAAAACAAGTCACAGGTCTCACTCACACTGAAGAGGAGGGGATTATACAAGATACAGGCACCAGGAAGCAGGGAAGGAACATAAGGGCCACCCTAAGGTCTATCCACTGCTCCCTAAGCTTTCATTTCTTTTTTTGTATAATGAGTAAAAATAGTGCCAACCACATATAGTAATCCATCCAAAGTGCTTAGCGTTCTGCTTGGCACTTGATGATAGCTTATATAATGGTACAATCTATTAACTGCTTATTAGATAAGGGTGAAAATGTATAATTAGCCAGAGTGAGCTATCGAAGCTCAGGACTACTCACAGGTAATTCATCCGCATTGCTCCTATAACCTTCTAAATTTAAGGTATCTCTGTTTCTGTTATGTGACACTTCTCAACACTGCTGTTATTTTTCATGCCACAAATCCCTTTTCTTCACACTTCAGTGATATAGGCTTGACTTTTATTTCCTCAGAATCAGATTTTCTAGGCTAATAACTATATTGATAAATTAATTTTTGATAATAGGTAAAAGCCAGAAAAATACTTTTTCTTTGTCTTTTTTCCATCCCTTCCTCTCAAATGTAAAGCATACTTTAAACAGTGCCTTATATGAAACAAACACTTTTTGGGTAGAATTTGACAGTTCACAAATTGCTCTAGCATACTTTACTGAGCTTTTGAGCAGCTAAGTAGTCTTCTCTCTCTCTGCCACTATACTACTATAACACTCATTTAGAGATTCTCAAAAATATATGCCAAATTAAATTTTAACTAATGTCTACTTCACAGTTTGTCCCTATACTAACTTTAACATTTAAAGAAATTAGTATAGTAAGAATTTTGAACCAAGGGGGAAAATATCAAGAAGTTTCATTCATCACAGTTGGGTAAAAGATTATTTAGAGATAAGAATTTGGGCTAATTCAAGTCATACTAAGTAGGTGGAATCATTATGTTAACTCTCACGTTTAGCCTGGTTTGGGGTATAAAGGAGGTTCATAACCTTATTCACAAGCATGAATAATCTACATTGGAATTTATTTATTTAAAAGCCAGACTAAAAATATAATGAAGTACTAGACTACACCATTACACCATAATCAATCACAAACAATAATAAAACTGAACAAAACATATAAATTATTGGGTTTGGGGCTTTGCACAATAGGCAGCACAAGACAATGATCCCTGAAAAATAAAAATGTATAAAGGGAACTGCATGATTTCTGTGGTTATTTGCCTGAAACAAATCCCCAACAGTGGCATGAGGAGGGAGAATTCAAGGAAAGAAGAATAGTTTCTGCTGGGCTAAAGAAGCTAAGATCTAAGTATAGGAACCCTCCCTGAAGCAGTTTAAGTCTGAAAGAAAAGACATTGGGGGCAAAGAGGCTCTTTATGATAAACAAAAATCTGTGAAGGCAAGGGCTCTGCATGAGTTCCTGATTGAGGCTCATTTGCACATACACAGAATAAAACTACCTGGGTCTACCAGAGAGCAGCTGCTATGGATTTCATAGCAAAACAGAGATATAAAAGTTTGAATAGTGCTAAGGAATATTAGAGTTCTGGCCTATGTAGAGTAGAAAAAGCTCATTAACACTTTTGAATTTAACTGAGATACCAAAGTAAGGCCCTGCAGGAGAGACTTCCCCTCAAAAGTAAAGTACACACCTTAGAGTTAGTTCTACTCTGTAGCAGCCTTAACCAACCCAAAATCAAGTTCTGATGACAACTTTAGAATTGATAGGTTGAAGATAGGATCTAGTATTAGAAGGACTGAATAAATGTCTTTAGTTTTCTACAGATCCATCTAAAAACACACAAAATCAAGCCTACACAGTTTACAGGGGGGGAAAAAGCCTACACAATTTCAGCCTCTAATTGAAATGCTTATTAAAACAAAAACAAAACAAAAATAAATACCCTTCAGAGGAAAATAATAGAATCCAGAATCTCAACAGTATTTCTGACAATGTCTAATATGCAATAAAAATAACTAGACATGCAAAGAAACAGAAAAATGTAGCTCAGCTTTAAGTAAAGAAAAACAAACAGACATTAGAAATCAAATTGAAGATGTCTAGACTGGGTGCGGTGGCTCAGGCCTGTAATCCCAGCACTTTGGGAGGCTGAGGTGGGTGGATCACGAGGTCAGGAATTCAAGATCATCCTGGCCAACATGGTGAAACCCTGTCTCTACTAAAAATACAAAAATTGACTGGGCATGGTGGCACGTGCCTGTAATCCCAGCTACTTGGGAGACTGAGGCAGCAGAATTGTTTGAACCAGGACCCGGGAGGCAGGGGTTGCAGTGAGCCGAGACGGCGCCACTGCCTGGGCTACAGAGCGGGACTCTGTCTCCAAAGAAAAAAAAAAAAAAAAAAAAAAAAATAGAAATCAAATTCAAGATGTCTTGATTTTGGAGTTAGCTGACAAATACTGTAAAGCAACTAATATATTTTCAAAGAATTAGTGAAATATGTTCAAATAAATAATAGAAAGTATGCCTAAATGCATAAATATATAGGCAATCCTAGCAGAGAATGGAACTACACATAAAACAAAACCAAAATTCTAGAACAAAAAAAATACATTAACTGAAGTGAAAAATTAACTGGACGGATTAATAGCAAATTGGATATGGAAGAATACACAGTCAATAAATTTGAAGACAATTACATAGAAGTTGTTTAATTTGGAAAAGAAAGGGGAAATTTTAAAGAAAGTTGAAAGATGTACAAGGATCTGATGGACAATATTAACTGGAGTCACAAGCATTACAGTTTTCTAAATATGATGAAAGACCTCACTGAGGCACATCAGATTTACTAAAGTCCAAATATAAAGAAAAAATTTTGAAATCAGCTAGAGATCAAAGACATATAACACACAGGGGAACAATTATAAAAATAATTGTTAGCTTTTCATAGGAAACAACAGACTCTAGAAGATCCTGAATGACATATTTAAAATGTTAAACACAAACACATGATGCAAAATAAAAGACTCTTAATGTAGAATTGAATTGGCAAAAATACATTTTAAAAATAAGGATAAAATAAAGACATTATCAGATTAAAAATAACCTGAGACCATATATTGCCAGCAGACTAACATGACAAGAAATGCTAGAGAATATTCTTCAGGGAGAAGAAAATAATATCAAATGAAAAATTACATATAGAGGTAGGAAAAAGAACCAAAATGGGAAAATATGAAATAAAATATTATTTTTCTTGTCATAAGTTAATGTAAAAATAATAATATTAAAGGCAGAGTCAAAATGTATATCAAGGTAAATCAATGACAACAATGGTACAAGGAAGCAAGGGTTATATTTGTGAAGTAGAAACTGTGAAGTGTAAAATGTAAAATGGGAAGTTTATTAGTTATTAACAGTAATTAGTTATTAGTGATATAATGAAAGGTGAAGTATGTGGGAAGCGTGAGGTATGAAGTGAGAAAATATTAATTCTAAATGCATTTTGATATGTAAAGAATGGATACTATAAATACGTTAACTAAAAATAAAATAATAGTAGCTAATAAGCGAAAGAGGTCATAAAACATATCCAAATAATTCAAAAGAAGGCATACAGGAAAAAAATAGAAACAAAGGTCAGGTGAGAGAAACAGAAAAATAATTGCAAGAATATAGACTTAACTCTAAACATATATATGACTACACTAAATACAAATTATTTAAGTATTCTAATTAAAAGCAAAGTTTATCAGAGGGGATAAAAAATAAGTCTCAGCCAGAGTCTATGTGTTAGAAATGTACTTTAAATACAAAGATGGACATAGATTAAAAATCAAAAGACAGAAAGAAAATATACCTGGGAACACAAATCAAAAGAAAAGTATTCTGGGTATATTAACATCAGACAATAAAGGCTTAAGGACTATAAATATTATTAGAGATAAAGAGGAACATTTTACATTAATAAAAGGGACAGTACATCAGGAAGACATAATCTTAAAAATGTATATACCAAATAATAGAACTTTAAAATTAATGAAGCAAAAATCGACGGAAGCAAATGAAAAAATAAGGAATACATAATAATAGTTGGAAATGTAAACAACACTCTCTCATGATGATGGAACAAGTAGAAAAAGTTTTGGAAGAATATAGAAAATTTAAGCAACACTGTTCACCAAGTTAATTGACATTTACCAAACACTATATGCACACAACTGCAGAATAAACATTCTTTTCATATTGATATATAAAGTTCATAAAAATGTACCACATAATGGGCCACAAACTGCATCTCAATACATTTCACACAATTGAAATCTTATGATATTTGATGTTAGACCACAGTAAAATTAAATTCAATACCAATAAAAATAATATATCAAAAAAGCTTGAAATATCTGAAAATTAAATAACAAACTTCTAAATATCTCATGGAGACCTGAAGAAATCAGAAGATAAATCAGAACATATTTTAAACTGAATAATAATAAAAACAAATCAAAACTTGAGGGAATGATCTAAGCAGAGCTTAGAGTGGAATTTTAAGTATTAAATGTGTAGTTGAACGAAGAAAGTTTTAAGTTGATCTAATTTTCTACTTTGAAAAGTTAGAAACAACAATAAATTCAACACATAATATGCAAATTTAAAAAAGCAATGAATTAGAACAAGCAAACAATAGAGAAGAGTAATAGCCAAGCATTAGTTCTTTGAAAAGTTCCTAAAATTGAGAAATACCTGATTGGAATTATCAAGACAAAAAGGAATAAAATACAAGTCATCGATGTTATAAATGAAAAAGGAGATATTATTACACATCATACAGACATTAAAAGGAATATGGGGCTGGGCATGGTGGCTCACGCCTGTAATCCCAGCACTTTGGGAGGCCAAGGCGGGCGGATCACAAGTCAGGAGATCGAGACCATCCTGGGGAACACGGTGAAACGCAGTTTCTACTAAAAATAAAAAAAGAAAACTAGCCGGGCGCAGTGGCGGGCGCCTGTAGTCCCAGCTACTAGAGAGGCTGAGGTAGGAGAATGGTGTGAACCCGGGAGGCGGAGCTTGCAGTGCGTCGAGATCGCGCCACCGCACTCCAGCCTGGGAAACAGAGCCAGAATTTGTATAAAAAAAAAAAAAAAAAAAAAAAAAAAAAGGAATATGGGAAATAAATAGTATGAAGAATTGTATGCTAATAATTCAGTAACTTGGTCACATACCTTAAAAAATACATTTTACCTTAACTGACGTAAGGTGAACTAAAAAATCTGAGTAATTATATATCTGAATATATAATAGGATATAAATTATATATATAGTAAGATATATAAAATTTGAATGTATAAGAAGAAATATAAACCCAAGGAAAATTTAGAGTCCAAGTAATTTTACTGGTAAATAGTATAAACTATTTATAGAATAAATAATACCAATTTTATGGAAGAATAATAACAAAACTTTCAGAAAACAGAGATAAATAGAATGCTTTTCAACAAATTTTGTAAGGTGAGCATAAGTGTAATATCCCAATTTGACAATATATTACTAAAAAAGAAAAGTACATATTAATGTCACTCATGAACATAGGCACAAATATTCTCACAAAATATTATCAAATTAAAAATAGCAATCTAATAAAAAAAGATAATATATCATGACCAAGTGGATGCAAGTTAGGTTTAAGCATTAAAAAGAATATCAATCAATGCAATCCCCATATTAACAGATAAAAAAAGAAAAAATTATAATTATATCAGATGTTTATGTTATATAAATACAGATATATAAATGTATAATTATAACAGATGCAAAAAATAATGGTTAATAAAATTCAACACCTATTCAAGTTTAAATATATCAGTCAACCAAGGATAGCAGAAAATTTTCTGAATTAATAAGAAGCACTTCAAAATTCTAAAACTGCTATCATGCATAATGGTACAACACAAAAAAACATTTCTCTCTACAAATGAGAACAAGACAAGAATGTCTGTTCCATTCAATATAATACTGGAAGTCCTTGCCAGTATAACAAGAAAAAGCTAAAGTGACATACATGTACCAGTTTGAAAAGGGAAATGTAAAATTGACTTTATTTACAGACTATGTAAGCAAAAGAAAATATTAGGGAATCTTAAGCAATCTATAAAAAAATTTTCTGGAATTGACAAATGAATTTAGCAAGGTTTAGGATACAAAATTGATAACAAAATCAATTAAATGTCTATTATATTTAAAAAATAAAATAATGACATAACAACAATAATAACAGCATGAAAATACCTAGAAATGAATGTAACAAAAGACTTGAAAGATGACAACATTGAAACTGACAAAGAAATTAGAAAATGGAGAGGGACATCACATTAATGAATTGGAAGATTCTGTATTTTTAAGACGCCAGTTCTTCCCAAATTGAACTCTGGTTTGAATGCAATCCCCATCAAAATCCCAGAAAAAATTTTTTAAAAATAAATATTGTTAGGTTGATTCTACAATTTATTTCAAGAAGTCAAACGCTTATACTTCTAGAAAAAAATGTAGAAGAGAATGTTCATAACCCTGGGAAAGGCAAAGATTTCTTGGATAGTAAATAAAAAGCACTGACTATAAAACATGTTACATGAAGCTTAATCTAAAGTAAAACTTGTTTTTAAAAATACAGTATTAAGAATAAAAATTAAGCTACAGACTGGGAGAATAATTAAAATGAATAATTCTGACAAAAACTTCTATCTAGGTTATATGAAAGCCTTTTACAACTTATTAATAAGAAGCTAGCAAATTAATTAAAAATGAGTAAAAAGACTTGAATAAACTTCTTATATAAACTCTTTAAACACCTTTGTATACAAAGGTATACAAATAGCCAATAAGTCACGAAAGGTTGCCCAGTATGACTAGGCATCATAAATCACAAATTAAACCATTATAAGAGGACATTTCACTTACTAGAGTGGCTAATATTCAAATGAACATGAATATCAAGTGTTGGCAAGAATGTGAAGCAAATGGAATTCTCATTCTTTGTTGATTAGATTGTAAGATATTATTGGGAACTAATTATTCAGTTTTTATAATACAAAGCAAACATTACCTTGTGACCTACCAATTTCACCCTTAGGTGTTTATTTTTGAAAGCATAGGCCCACAAAAAGACTTGTACACCAATGTTCACAGTAATTTTATTTATAGTTGTCAAAACTGGAAGGTAATATTCATTAATAGGTAAATATATAAACAAGTTGTTGTATTTTAATACAATAAAATATTACCCAGACATATACGGGAACATATTACAGATGTAACAAATCTGAGAAGTGACACACCACCACCTCTTTCCTGTCCCATTGGTCACAGAGATTTAACTTGTTATGTGTGAGAAAACTACAAACAAAAGTATGAAGGCTGTGAATACCAGGAAGTTGGGATCATTTTGGCGGTTGGCTGCCATAGACATTTTTAAGAGGCAGTTATCTGATGAATATCTGGTGGTGAATTGGAATATGGGATGTCCGGAGTGAGACAGGCAGGAAACTTAACTTGTATGTGGCAGAAATCAAACTATCATTTTATCCAAATATATTGTAAAGCAACTCATCTGCAGCAATGAGACTGAAAATAATGTTGGATAAAACTCCTTCAAAAGGACTTAGTTTTGGAATCAAGACTAGGAAATACATGGTCCTCTGTGTCCAAAGGTATCCAATTGGCTTGGCTCATTGCTGTATGTCTGTTGATGTTGATAGATAATTTGCAAATTGTGTTGTCAACACAACACTTAATCTGCTCTGAGCAGCTCATAAACAACAGTTTGATTAATTCTTTCAGTCCGTGTCTTCTGGACAAGATTTACAGGGCTCTGCTTATTTGGATGAAAAATAGAGATAGACAAGCTGCCAGTAGAAAGGGAGGGGAAAATGGGAAGGTTTCCTTTTCTCTTTATTTGGTTGAAGTTTAGAAGTGTTTTGAAATCATGATTATTTAAATGTTTGCTTTTTTTTGAAAGGAAGGATTTCAAAGTGAAACTCAGTAATTGGCAAGAGTCAAGGCTCAGTGTCAAGGTGGAAAATGTTAGGACAGACCGAGGCAGGTTCGCTGTGGAGTATTGTAGAGAGGGAAGAGTAAGTCAAGCCTAAGGCAGGAGATGACTTTCTGAATTACCCAATTAATTCCAGAAACCTGTTGGATGATTATAACTCAGAGAGCTTGCCATCCATGCTCTCTATGGAATACTAAAGTATTGTGATGAATAGAATTTTGTTCAACGAGCACATTTTGGAAAAAACAATTAAAAAGAGGCTATCAATTAGTGACATGAATATAAAGGTAAATGTGTATTAGTAGTATTGAACAGCAATGAGAGAGAGACAGAGAGAAAGAGATTGAGTCTGTTGTCTTTTTCTTGTATGATTACATGCCAGTTTTGTTCCTAAGTCCCCAGATCTGTTTCGTTGAGTGGTTTCTATTAATTTTGGCTTTGAAATAACTTTCCATTGAAGCATGGCTTTTAATCAGCACCTCTCTACCTGTGTTGATTTATCCTAGCCAAGATAAGTGAATAGAGTTCTAAAACGCTGTTTATGAATACCCTTATATCACTTGGAAACATGAGGATCATCCAGGAGCTTACGCATAAAAACCTGGAAATGAATGTCATTTGGAATAAGGTCCTTTCATAGCAATTATGACACAAGATGTACAGACAGTGTGTGGCTGATAGGGAAAAAAGATCCAAGAAAATAGCTATCTAATAATTTCAGGACTATCAGAAATGTAAATAACCCAACACCACAATTCCTCCTTGTCTTTGCCCTCCTTTATGCCTGTCTCCTCTCGAAGGGATAAATATGATTTTTATGAGCTGCATTTTGGAAAGCACACATTAGCAGTGATCATGCCAAGTGTTTCTTTTGTTGTTCACATCTGCATCTTTCGATATGATGAAGAGTCAACAAGAAAGTAGATTTGGTTTTGTTCCTTTGACAAATAAAGTTCACTTTGGGACACCATTGGAGACAAGGGAGAGAAAACAACATTGCATCCATACCAGAGAAACCAAAGCTGAATTTTCTATTAGTAGCGGTTATAAGTTGTAACTTATATGTGAGGTCTTTGGAAATATTAACCCAGATTCAGAAATGAGTAATTATATTGACCTTGACATCTGTCCTCATTACCTTGTTCCCAGCTCACACAATTAGTTTAGCTGAGAATGTCATCAAAACCCTGCGTTTTAGATCTATTTCTAGCAAGAAACTCCTTCAAATCATTGCCCCATGAAAATTACAATATTAAGGACACAAAGGTATACGTGTATCTAATTGCAGTAATTGTGTTGAGAAAGAATTCACATAAATCTCCTTTAGGGGCTTCATTCTGTTTGATGGACTTCATGTACTCTCTTAAAACTGAAATGATTTCAAAGCATTGTTCCACAAAGATTATCAGCCATTATTGTATTTGAAAAGAGAAAGGGCAAGAGAGAACACTTTGAGAGGTTCACATTGTGAAATAAACTTCAGGCTTTTAACTTGAGGATGGCAGAGGCTGACTAAACCCTTGTAATTCTGGAACTCCCTGTTTGCTGTGCTCACTCCCACTTCCACCCCTCAGACCACAATTTGTTGGGAGCATTGTTGTTGTACAAGCAATGTGCTGACAGAGTCTAAATGTAACACTACCCTCCTGAAAAATGAGGGAACCACGTGCTCATACAAAGAAGAAAATACCTAGTAATTTTCAATCTCCTGAAAATAGTAATAATGGTCTATTGGGTTTATTTCATGATTATAAAAGCCTAATAAGCTATGATAGCTGAAAGCAAGTGTGATTTATTAGGGTCTCTCACAGACAGAAGATAAACCCATAATGTGCAGGCAAACATTTTTTTAAAGGAGTGTGCTAAAAAGAAAATAGACAACAGCTTGCTTCCTCTGTAGCTCCAGAAAGTGATGATTTGAGGCTCCGAAATATCAGAGTTGATGAATGGGAGAAGCAAAATTATAACTGTTGTTCCATGGTGAGATAAACTTTCACCTCCGTGAAGAAAATATAGATTACTGAAATGGATTGCAAGCAATCAGCACTGTAGATTCTTCTTCCCTAACTGAGCAATGTTTGAATTTGCGCCTTTCAGACAAATGCATTAATAACATTTAGCCACTAGGTATTTGTGGAAGAAATTGGAAATTGTTTTTAATTTGTTGGTTTGGTGAAGCGATAATATATTGAGCCATAAGGGAGGGGGTTAAAAAAAAAAAAAAAACTATTGGTATTTTATTTCTATTTGCATATGTAAATATATTAATGCAAACAAAGCCATGTCGTTCTTATAAACTCTCCAACACAAAGAAAAGGGTTAATAGACAGGGAGACTTTAAAAAAAAATGCATGACCATGTTGTGAAATATGAATTTAGCACATAACTCATTGGAGGTTCCAATGAGTTATGGGCCTCATTTACTACATATTACAGACATTTTTTTCATACTCCTTTTCAGCAAGGCATATGGTTTAAATTAGTTTCATCTTAGATTTTCTAGGGTCTTTTGTGGACTATTTCCTGCAACAAACTGTAATACTCTTGCTCTTTTAATTCTTCCGTAAGATGCTATTAAATGCAATTCTTTAATTACCATGTAAGGCAGTGCCTCGGGAACATATTTGGTAATAGCCACAAGCAGAGTAAGAGTTTAAATTACAAGTTTATACTCAGTTGATGAACTTAAAGAAGCTGTAAATTCTTTATGGATGCAGGTGAATGGGTAAAAGGTCAGTGATAGTTGGGGGTAGCAGTAGGGGCCGTTTGGGATGAAAGTGTTCAGACCCACCTTCAGTTGAATCAGGCAAGGAGACTGTGATAGGTAACAACATCCTGAAGGGTTAAGAATGTGAAAGGACCGCATTTCCCATAACTTAGCTCATAAATCATATTTTCAGGTACTTTACATGATTTATGAGAGGCTGGCTGTCTGCATGATTAGGAAGTTGTATTAAAATGGCAATTGGTGCTTCCAAAACAGAGCCTTATGATAAGAATCCAAATCTCAGCAGAGAAGTTGTCGGAAAACTGGGGTAAAAAAGGAAGCATCTACAGTTCACTCTCCATGTCTCACACTCAGAATGGAAAATCGAAATATTAAGTGGGAGAAACACTGACTGAAATGATGATGCTTGGGTTTTTGATTTTTTTTTCCTCATCGTGACCTTAAGCCATTTATTTTCTTTGGATCTCAGTTGCTTCTTTAGCAAAATAAAGGATTGAGGACACGCCTATCCTTGCATATGCGTGCATTGCATATATCTTCCTTTTGGGGGCATATATTTATCTCTTGTTTATTATCTATGTGCATATCATATGTTGTGTGATATGTATGTATGTATGCATATATATATATTATGCATAGGATGGTGTTTCCTTAAAAATAAAGTATGTGAAACCGAGCTAGAGTGAATATATACATCTTTACATATACATACATATATAAGAATTCTATATTTGCATGCATTCATATGTATGTATGTATAAAGTATTTATTATAAAATAATGTATACATATTATACATGAGACAACTGGTCACTATTCAGAACTATCAGCTTAAGGGTCTTGTTACCTAATTTTACCTATTATTCTGAAAATAATAATCCCTGACTCCTAAAAATATAAAATTTATGAATGGGATTATAAAATATAATCTAGCACTCTATTCAATATTATAGTTAGATAAAGATAGTATGTTGTTATCCTTTAGAAGTGAAAACTTATAGGAAATTGGTATTTGACATTGCTAGTAGGTAAGTGAAAGATCAAAATAGAAGCTTATAACGGATGTCCTGTCACTTTATGTTAGTGAGAATAAATTCCATTTCAAGGGTGAATTAAAATTCATAGCTTCGTTATTAGACCTTTATTTGAATGCAACTCATCCATATTTGGATTTTATAATGGACGAATGGTACATCTTTTGAAGCTTTCTTAACGGGATCAAATTCAGGATATATTGATCTCTTTGCAAAAGAGATCCCATTAGGTTATCTGGACATTGTATTTTCAAACACATCAGCCATGAGTAAGGCTCAACAGGTCACTGAGAAGCCAATATGTGTTTGAGTTCAGAATTATTTGACATATTGAATCAGTTCAGACCTATGAAGCCTAAACTTTTCATTATTAACAGGACTTTAGATAAAGGTTTTTTCCCTAATAAACTGTACATAGTCATTGTACTAAAAAACATCACTGACCTCTGGTGTTTGCGCTGATTACTTAGAGCCATTACCTCTACCTCAAGCTCTTGATCAGCCACATAAGAGATCAACAGTCCTTCAGATTTGGTCATTTGCGCTGCTGGTCCCTTTTTCAGTGAGACAAATTCTGCTGTTCCAGTTAGTTTCCCGTGGCTTCCTTCCCCACTGCTCTTGGATCCAGTCACTTTCATCTAAGAAACTTCAATGTGCTTTGGACCAAGGATCCTTTTGGTCATGATGCTAATCATATCTGCGTCTCTGACTCAAACATGCTCAACATCACTTTTTCTTCCCTTGAAGCTGGGCAGCACATTTGGGAGCCAAATTTGAATTTTCCACGTGAAACCAGCAGCTTTTTTTTATTTGTTTGTTTGAGATGGAGTCTTGCTCTGTCGCCCAGGCTGGAGTGCCATGGTGCGGTCTGGGCTCACTGCAAGCTCTGCCTCGCAGTTTCACACCATTCTCCTGCCTCAGCCTCCCCAGTAGCGGGGACTACAGGCGCCCGCCACTGCGCCCGGCTAGTTTTTTTGTATTTTTAATGGAGACGGGGTTTCACCGCATTAGCCAGGATGGTCTGGATCTCCTGACTTCGTGATCTTGCCGCCTTGCCCTCCCAAAGTACTGGGATTACAGGCGTGAGCCACCACGCCCGGCCCCAGCAGTTTTTAACATTAAAATTTTGGAAATATTTTGCAAGAAGTTTGTTTATTTGATTATTTTCTTTCTCTTTCAGTAGAATTTAGACTCTGTTAGGTCAACAGTTGGTTTGTTCACTGCTGTATTTCCAGAGGCTTGAACAGAGACCAGCACATAA
This sequence comes from Piliocolobus tephrosceles, assembly GCF_002776525.5. Classification (NCBI taxonomy): domain Eukaryota; kingdom Metazoa; phylum Chordata; class Mammalia; order Primates; family Cercopithecidae; genus Piliocolobus; species Piliocolobus tephrosceles. The sequence goes on along the minus strand of NC_045436.1, from coordinate 162,844,698 downwards.
TAATCACTCAATAAATATTTCTGAATAAATGAAGGTAAGGATGCTCAAGAGTTATTTGATTTAATTTCAGTGATTTGCAAATAAAGCTATATAGAAATACTATGAAAAAATATTAAAAATGTAACAATTCTGGATGCTATTCCTGAAGATGATAAATCGGGTTTCCATACGGCCCAAGAAAGCAGGTGTACACATACATACAAGCATGCATACATGTGAATGTATATAATAGATTTTGTAATATTTAACAAAAAATTAATTTTATTAGCATTTGAAATATACTAGTATTTCTGTAGAAAGGCTCTTAGAAAGTGAATTGCTGATTAAAAGGTAATGCATTTTATATATTTGTAAAACAAGATATTGCCAAATTCCCCTCCAAAAGAATCCTGTACTACTGATAATTTTTATTCTCAATACTCTAACCTGCATTGAATATTAACAATTAATTTTTGTGTCATGTTGTTCTAATTATTCTAAGATTCAGCTTTTTCTGTTTTTCATTCATGTATATTTCCTATTCTATAATATTTTATCCAAATATTTTGCTCATTTTTCTATTGAATTATTTGGGTTTATTTATTTAAAGATAGATTCTTTAAAATTATTTCAACATTATTTATTTAATAATGTTGCCCACTGTATTTGAAGTATATCAGGTTTAACACATAGCACATTCACATATGTACATGATTCCGTGTCTCTAGACTATTTATAATTTTCCCTCAATCTGTTGAGGTATGGTATTGGCGCATACCAATACCACATTATTTTAATTTCTGTAACTTTATAATGTATTTTGTTTTCTGGTAAAGCAAGTCTCCATCATTGTTCTGCCTTTATAAAATTATCCTTGCAAGTCTTGCATATTTTCCTTTATAGAAATAGTTAAGATTACCTTATCAAGTTCTACAAAAAAATCTTATTGGGGTTTTGATAGGTATTTAACCAGCATTGCAGATTAATATTGGTGAAATGAATATCCTTTATTTTTTTTGAGACAAGGTCCAGCTCTGTCTCCCAAGCTGGAGTGCAGTGGCATGATCATGGTTCACTACAACCTCGGCCTCCCAGGCTTAAGCGACTCTCCCACCTCAGACTCCTGAGTGGCTGAAACTACAGGTGTGCACCACCATGCCCAGCTAATGTTTTTTTTTTTTTTCAAGAAATGAGTATCTTCACAATATTATGTCTTCTTTTTGAGGAACATGGCATATCTTTGCCTTTATTCAGATATTTTATGTCTCATCTAGTACTTGCAGATATAGTGACAATTAGATCCAATTTGACTTTTGATTTATTGGAAAAAAAGAGTGTCCACATCTTCATCTTGCTATTTGTAAATTGCTTGCAAAAGGCAACTTGGAACACTTATATCCTATCATATAGTCAAAAACCACAAACACATTAAAAAATAAATCAGTGGTTTCTTTAAAATGCAGTTTTTAAAGATTCCAAATTATAAGTGCCAAAAAGTTTTTTGTCTTATGTTTTAATGGTATGAGCTACAGTTAAAATTTAATCTACATTTTAATACCCATTAGTTCTACAAACAAAAAACAATATATGTCATTTTTGAATTTATTTGTTAACAATTCATGCTTTTATTACATAATTAATTTAAAGTCAATGAAACAGTATGCATCACTTGTTAAATGGGAAAAGTAAAAACTTGTCTTTATATTGTATGAATAATATTAATGGATCTATTAGCATCTTTATAATATGATATTTAATAATATATGAATCCTGAACCACTTTTTTCTTACATCACTTATTATACCCCCAGAAAATGATAAAATGATACAAAATAATAAGAGGGGGCTCTCAAGGTTCTATGTGACAGGAATGGCTGTTTTTAAAGACAAGCAAGATTGCAGTATATTTCAGAATATGTGATAAGGTTTGGCTGCATCCCCATCCAAATCTCATCTTGAATTCCCATGTGCTGTGGGAGGCATCTGGTGGGAGGTAATTGAATCATGGGGACAGGCCTTTCCCATGCTGTTCTTGTGATAGTAAATGAGTCTCATGAGATCTGATGGTTTTAAAAAAGGGACTTTCCCTGCCCAAGCTCTCTTCTCTTGTCTGCTGCCAGGTGAGACAAGCTTTTAACCTTCCGCCATGATTTTGAAGCCTCCCAGCCACGTGGAACTGTAAGTCCATTAAACGTCTTTCTTTTATAAGTTGCCCGCTCTTGGGTATGCCTTTATCAGCAGTGTGAAAACGGACTAATACAATATGTTTCTATAAACGTTGTTCCTATTCCCTAATTTGGATTAAGTGCCCACTGTGCTTTGTTTTTGCCCTGGCTTGTCATTTGCTTTTCATCCAAGATCTCCAATCATAACCAGACTGCTGAGACCCTGGATACGGGCTGGAGAGAAATTGAGGAACATAGTAGTCAAATATTTGCTCTTCATTTTGTGGTCATTGCTATTTTTCTTTCAGAGCTTAAAACTATCAGGCTAAACATAATAATAACTTGGGCAACTTTGCATTCCTATCTAGTGACTTAATTTGAGTAACATTAATATTTTATTAGGAAATCAGCATTTTTCTTTTAAATATATACTTTAAAAAGTTTATTGTACTGTAAGGTGTGATTTATGATATCTCGAGGCTCAGATATTTTCTATTGGAATACTCTTCCCACTCATTCACAAAAGTCAACTGACTAATGGAATTCAGTATACAGAACTTACTTTTAGAGGTATTCGGGTCACTGTTGCTATTTAGAGATTCAAAAACTATTCCCTGGATACAATGGTATGAAAACCATTTGTTTCCATGAAACCTTCCTTATTTTATTTTTTGAGACAGAGTCTTGCTCTGTCACCCAGGCTGGAGTGCAGTGGTGTGATCATAGCTCACTGCAGCCTTGATTTGTGGGGCTTGAGGAATTCTGCCACCTCAGCCTCTCGAGTAGCTGGGACCACAGGCACACACTGCCACACCTAGCTAATTTTAAAATTTTTTGCAGAGACGAGGTCTTGCTATGTTGCCCAGGCTGGTCTCGAACTCCTGGGCTCAAGCAATCCTCCCGCCTTGGCTTCCCAAAGTTCTGGGATTACAGGCATGAGCTACCACACCTGGCCCTGAAACCTTCCTTTATTATTCTGTGTTAGGTCACAAAGAAATCCTGATTTAAGTTTCACACAGAAATTTTAGTATGTAGCTTTAACATTTTTATGTAATATCCCACAAGCATTTGAGTTCTTTTTCAAAGAAAAATCAGAGAACAGGTACAAGAGGGTGGGCTGAAAAGAATTAATATATTAATTATTTTAATTCCATTATTTTCCCCTCTGCACCCCCACCCCCTGCCATCAATCCCACATTAAAGTAGCTAGTAGGCTCTGTATTAAAGCCCAGGAGGAAGAATGTGGTAAATCAGAAAAGGCAGAAACCTGCAAGACTTCAAGGTTTGGGGTTCTAAAAGACTAAGTTCATTGAAACAAACAGAGTGAGGCTCCAATCTAGAAAATGACTTCCTGCGGCTGCAAGATACCTGAGTCCCGTAGCAGTATTGTCCTGAGAATGTGTCACACCCAGTAGCTGGAATCTTAGTCCTAGGGCTCCCAGCCTTTCCAGGTTCTTGAGTAGCAGACTAGCATCGCAGTGACAAACTTGAAAAGAATGCATTAGCAGGGCTGATAAGCATTTCATTCGTAACCACTATGGGCCAATGATGAAGAATGCAATGGCCTTCCCACCACCAGCCACTGCAATTGACCCTAGAATCTCAGCATAATACTGAGGAAGTCCCAAGATAAACTAACATGTTCCCACCAGTAGAGGGTTGGCCTCTCCCCTGCTCTCTCTCCCTTTTTTTTAATCCCCTCTCTCTATCTCTTTCGTAAGTTCTTTCTGCTTTTTCATCCCCACTGCACAATCGTGCCCTACATCTTTTCATTGTTAGGGATGCAGCTGACCAAAGGAATCTCAGCTTCAAATTTTTACAAGATAAATTTGATGGGACAGGAGAAGGTTCTCCGAGTCTAGCACTCAGGAAGTCTCGTGTTTTTCTTCTCATTATAATCCTGAGTTCATACAAACAGAATACCAACGATATATCTCTTTATCCTTTTTGACATGGCCCAAAGTGCCTGATTTAGCTGTCCATATTTACCTAAGGCTTGTAAATGAGTATCCATATTACATACAAGTAAAACTTTTGTGGCAGAAGATACACCTATGAAAATCACATAAAATCGTACATGCAAAAGCATGTAATCAACGATAACATATTATGCACATGGAACACAGTCTTTTTTAAAATTTCTCTTCCTTTTCCAAATTTTCTTCTATTTAGTACTTTATGCCATGCCTTAACTTTATTTTTTTTCTTCTTTCTTCTTCAAAAGTAATTCCCAAACATGTTTCCTCCTAGTTTCTTTCTTTAAAAACTATTATATTTTCCTTGCAATCTCACTTTGCAAAATTTCTGCAATGCATTATTCCAACAGGGTGATGCAATGATGGTTGATGTAAATTTCTGACCACTTTTCTACTCTGTCTTCTCAGAACTCTTGACGATGCACAGGAGGCCAAGGGAGCCTTATTTGCTAAATAACTGCTTCATTAATCTCATTCCTTTACCCCAAATTTCAGCCCCTTAACAATTTTAAATGGATCCTGAGTTTTTCACTTCCAACTGATTTGCATTTTTCTTGGTTGTGTGCTGTTGAACAGCTGCTGTTTTCTCCCCAGAAGGGGGTGGGGGATGGTTTCCATGGAGATGGTGAGGACTCTGCTAGATGTGGACACCTCCAATATTCCCACTGCATTTGTAATTTCTAGCATCCATTCCATGTGGAGTGTCTAAGTAGTTTCATTTCCTTGTGGCAATAAACCCCTTGGAATTAGGACTCCAGAACTCTTTACTTGGCCCTGGTTTGTGACTACAAATTTATTTAATTGACATCTAGATGTATTTATTTATCATTAAGTCCTCAAGTGGTTATGTGCTGCAGAAGACAATTAAAACAGGTACAATGCCTTTTATAAACAGGACACCTTGCTGTAGTGCTAAAGTCATAGCAGACATAGAACAAATGCTTATTGATTGATTTGTGGCACTATAAAAGAAACGTTTAAGTCTATTATGTTACTGCAGAAGGAAAAAAGAGAACTAAATTAGAATCAGTTCAAAAGCAATATTACCAGATTCATTAGTTACATTCTATTTTAGTCGTCCTTAGTGTTACAAAATGCTAATTTTAGGGATAATCTTGCTTAACCTCATCATGAAAATTAATTTAATAACTTTGGCACTGTAGCTGGCATTGTAGGGTAAGGTTGAGTCATGGGAGGGCAGATGGTTGAAGCACTGATTGTTTAAAGAAGAAAAAAACCGGAGAAAGTAAAAAAAAAAATTAAGGCCTATAATACTATCATTCATTTATTATTTCCTTTATTCATCCAACAAATGTTTACTGAGGTCTACTATGTGCCAGCCACTGCCAAGCAGCACAAATAAAATTCTGAGCAAAATATATTCTTTTCCTTATAGAACTTAGAATCTAATAGAGAATATAAATATTAAACTAATAAACTCAGAAATATGTAATTACAAGCAGTAATACTATTTCTTCCAGAAAGTGGTATAAAAGCACTATGTAACAAGAAGATAGAATCTAGACTGAGATACATGTGGCCAGAAGAAATCCAAAACCTGAGTAAGATTTAATTGGATACGGTCAGGGTGAAGTTTTAAGCAGCATTAATGTTCTAAGCAGCGTTTAACAATGGCTAATATTTGTTGTTCAATTAGGATAATTGAGTCACAGCTAAGCACTTTACCATGAGCCTGGTTTTACTATTACTTTTATATATGAAGAAATGAAATGTAAAGAAGTTAAGTCCAAGGTAAGAGAAAGGCAAGGTGAGGATTGGGGCCCAGGCAGTCTGAAACCAGGGCACACACACCGATCATTACTATATATTTTCTTATGTGGTGAACAGAGGCAATAATTGAAGTTTTTGTTCACGTAATCTAGTGATTTTATAAGACCACAAATATTAGATCTGGGTCTAACACCCAAAATCTTATCATATTAGTTAGGCATAAAATGGGCTGAATCTATTTATGACTGAAGACAATGTACATACTAAAGACATCATGAGACTGGTGAAGGGTGGGAAGGGCTCTCGCTAGAAGTCTATGCAAAGTTTGATCTCGCACCATGATTTCCAAATGTCTTATGTCTTGCCCTCTTTTTGCCCTTCCTTAATAAGTGATGCAGATAGAATAATATATTTTCGCTATAGTCCTCTATATGTAAGGACTGGCAATCGGAAATATATACCAATTTTATTTTTTGTCACTAAGGAAGAGATTCCTTAAGTCATCAAAAGCTAGAAATCACTAACAATTGTTTTGCTTAGCTTCGTTTTCCCCAGGAGTCCAGATGGTAGAATGGGATGCTGCAGTTTAAATTTGGGCTCACCCATGCTGGGAGTGACCAATAAATAGTTTTTAAAATTTAATAGAAATAAGATCTATAAATGAAATATCTAAAGTATAATGTGGTAATTCCCTATCACATATAAACTGAGTTTTTGGTGCAAAATAAAACAAAGCAAAGTAAAACTATGGAAGTTGGGTTTATTCAGGCACATGGAGATAGAATAATATTTACACAGATTTCACTGGAAAGAGTCAATTTGGAAAACTCAAGTCCTCCCATCTTTTTTTCTAATTCCACAGTTGTTTTAGGCCGTTATGTACTAAATATCTGGATGTTTCCCAATACTCCCTACTCATTTGGCCCAAGAATAGACATAGACTAAAGTTGCTGTTGGTCTCTTTTGAATACACTAATAGCTTAATTGTGTTTTTAAATGACTGCTAATGCTCAAAGCCTCCGTAAGTGAATTTTTAATACCTAGAAAATAAATACAGGTCTACATTGTTGCAGGGAGAGGTTCTCCTTTATAACACTGCTGTGTCAGAGGGCTGCTAAGAAGTCTAATCATTTAATGTTCGTAATGTACTTTAGGAAACATTAGCTACCGGCCGAAAGAAACAAATAATAACAACTATTTTAAAAAACATTAACTCTTTTTGAATATCATGTCATTTGGTATGCTTTTATGTTAAAAATATTGAGAAAGTAATTTAAATTGACATTTGGTAAACTGCTGACATCTTGCCTTTCATTTTGTACAACATAGATCTTTTACACGTTATGCAGATTTTAAATATGAACCTCATACTAACCGCATGGAAAAGGTAAGTAATATTAATTTATTGATCAGTGAGGAAATGAAGTTCAGAATAAGAGAATGAGTTCTATGAAGGAGACAGCTACAAAGTTGGAGGTCTTAGTGCTCTTCCTACCGCAAAACAAAAAGTTACAACTCATTTGGAAAACTTTGTATTGGATCAATTCTTTAAAAGTATCAATTTGAATACCATCAAGAGTTATCTAGAATAAGGGATTGAATCTCCTGCTAATGTACCAAGTTAGTGAGAACCATGACTTTTGGATAACAAATAAATAAGCACAAAACTATTTATGTAACTTAGATGAACCCCGGTTTTTTTTTTTTTTTTTTTTTTTTTATCGGTTGTAACCGGTAGAAATATAATACAAACTAACTTAAGCAGAAGGATAATTGACTTGCTACCATATCTAATTATTCTGAGGGATGGTGTTGAGTTCATGAATTCACAGCATGCCATTAGGACCCTCTGATCTTCTCTTGGTTCAGGCTTTATATCTAGCTTTATTTTCAGGCTGACTGTCTCTACATAACAGCTAAGTTAACTATTGATGACTCTAAGGCTTTTGTTATCTTCTCAGCTTGCCATTCCAGAAGAAAGTAGCACGTGTTTGGATCATGTGAGTGCCCATGAACCGATCAGTGTGGCTAGGGAGATAGAGAGCTCTAATTGGACAGGTTTGGGATATTGATGATTCCAGGAGCAAGGTGTTGTGGGGTCATTTCTACATGATCTGCTTTAGTAATGAGATTACTAAAGATTGCAGCAACCAAAGCTGCTCTACTTTTATCTTTTCAATTTGTTGAAACTCTTTAGATATTTTTGAAGAAAGGGTTCTATAGCCTCAAAAAATCACACATGACTGTGCAGTGTAGAATGTTGATTAAAGCTAAGGAAAATGGCCAAGTGCGCTGGCTCACGCCTGTAATCCCAGCACTTTGGGAGGCCGAGGCGGGCAGATCAGGAGGTCAGGAGATCGAGACCATCCTGGCAAACACAGTGAAACCCCGTCTCTACTAAAAAAATACAAAAAATTAGCCGGGCATGGTGGCAGGCACCTGTAGTCTCAGCCTCTGGGGAGGCTGAGGCAGGAGAATGGTGTGAACCCGGGAGGCGGAGCTTGCAGTGAGACTACGTCTCAATAAATAAATAAATAAATAAGTAAAAAATAAAGCTAAGGAAAATGTAATCCCTCTGGTGAGTTGATTATATTGGAGATTAGGATATGGAGTTGCACGACCTGGGCTTGATTTCTGGCTTTTCCACTTAGTAACCATGTGCCTTTGTGCAGAAAACCTAAGCCTCAGTTTCTCCAATCGGTTAAATGGCTTAAACATAAAGCCTGTTATGTTTTAAACAGCATGTGTAAGTGTTTTATAAAGGTTAGTTACTGCTGCTCCAGTTGTTATTTATTTTATTTCTTTAATTTGCGTATAAGTCCAGGTCCTGACAGAAAATAGATGGTACACTCAAAAGAAAAAACAGCCTGAGACTAGTAACCATGAGAAGCCACTATAGCCTCCATGACTGAAGGGGAAAAAGAAAGGAAGAGTTGCCAGAATTATATGAGAACTAGAACTCTAGGAGGGGCCACTAGACAGAATCTGTGGCTTCATGAAGAGAAACATAGCCACTGGCATACCACAGCGCTGCAAAAAGGCGTAAAGTGATAAAGACCTCTGCCTCTTCTTACCCTTTCCCTTGAGTCTCCTGCTGATGCTTTCCGTTGCCCAAATACAACTGGATTCTAGAGCTCAGGGACCCTAGTGGTGATGCACTCCTTTCTTATGAGGTTGCCTCCTGGGTCATAGAGCTTGGTAGGGAAGATGGAGAGAGGGCTGGAAGGAGAAATAAAGAACTTCGTGACTGAGTGCGGTGGCTCTCAGCACTTTGAGAGGAAGGCACGTGGATCACTTGAGGTCAGAAGTTCAAGAACTGCCTGGCCAACTTGATGAAACCGTGTCTCATGGTCGCCTTGCCTGTAATCCCAGTTACTCAGGAGACTGAGGCACGAGAATCGCTTGAACCCAGGAGGCAGATGTTGCAGTGAACTGAGGGGGTGCCACTGCACTCCAGCCTGGGCGAACTTTCACCTTAATTAGTTTTATCTTGTTTAAGGAAGTCATTTGTTTCACTATTTCATTTTGTTTAGTTTTTAGCTTATTAAAATTTAATGATTGTTAAAACACATTTAAATGTGGGCTCCATAAAAAAATGTCACTTGCTTTAATATTTTACTTTATGATCTGTACACGTGGACTTACGGAGTACCCTAAACATCCTTCAATGTCATATGAAATTCTGTCTCAGATTGCTATCTCTCATTTTGCTTGTGAAAGCAATGCTTAGAGGCTATGTAATTTTTCTACAGCAGTATTTTCAGTTGTATTTTAAATTAAGTATTTCAAATAAGGATTTAATTTAGGTTTAATGAGGGAGTTATTATATGTTAATTAAATATCAACTGATTATTATGAATATCTATTGGGGCATAACAACCTTTTTTATTAAGATGAATATCTCTTAAACAGTTGAAGCTTAGTAAATACGCTACAAATAATTAGTTTTAAACTAACATTCAACAGAAAGAATACATTTAAATGTACTACCTTGAATATAATGTGGTTATTACCTATTAAATATCAATAGATTATTGGGACTATGGTTATCGAGTTTCAGCTCATACATCTTAATAAACTGCTAGTTGCACCTAAATAAACCACCATAAGTCAGCTAGTAATTAGCAGAAATATTTATAGCATCACATTTATATTAGCATATTTATAATGAAATAAATAATATAATAACTCTTTTATTAACTCTAAATTAAAGCCTTGCCAGAGGCATTTAAAGAGCAATGAAACTACATTGGCTATGTGGTCTTTAATATTTAACTCATTACATGATTTTTAAACTTTGCTAATATGTTAAACAATAATTTTTTTTTTTTTTTTTTTTTTTTTTTTGAGACGGAATCTCGCTCTGTCCCCCTGGCTGGTGTGCAGTGGCCTGATCTTGGCGCACTGCAAGCTCTGCCTCCTGGGTTCACGCCATTCTCCTGCCTCAGCCTCCCGAGTAGCTGGGACTACAGGCGCCCGCCACCTCGCCCGGCTAGTTTTTTGTAATTTTAGTAGAGACGGGGTTTCACCGTGTTAGCCAGGATGGTCTCGATCTCCTGACCTTGTGATCCGCCCGTCTCGGTCTCCCAAAGTGCTGGGATTACAGGGGTAGCCAGCCACCGCGCCCGGCCGTTAAACAATAAAGTAATATGCTATATATATTCTGGGATATTATGAAATGGCACATAATATATTTAGGACTTAAAATATTTAGGTTAAACTGGACAAGAAAATCCTTGAGTTCTTTTATTTTGTGCCTAGAACTAGGCACGAATATGGAACATGAGTAAAATATGTCATTATAATTGGCTATATTTATTGTTGCTAAGGAGATTTAACCAACATAAGTGGTGGACAGGGTGGACACTGCGGCATGTGAGGCGGCCACAAAAGCTTCTGTAAGCAGGAGTTTGAATGCCAAATTGCACCCATCAGAAGAGAAGCCCTAAGGAGGCCCTGCATACAGTTAGTTATATGTTTATAAAAATAGCCTTGCTTATCACTCCATAGATGAATCAGCAGTTGTCTTGCACAGTTAAAAATGGAGCATAATTTCCTTTCAAGAGTGAGGACTAAAATCCAAACTAATTTTATTTCAATATTGAAATGTCATAATTAAGTTTCTTTTCACACAAAGCAGCCGAGAATGCAAAGAAAGCATATGAGTTGAGATCCATCTCTTCTGAGGAGCCTAGTTAACTGTTCCCTCATCCTTGCTCCAGGTAGAGAGCTTATTTCAGTAAACCTGTTCATTTCATGTTCTACTGGGGAGGAAAAAAAAAAAGAAACAAATTAAAAAACCACATTTTACTCTGTAGACATTAATTTCAATATCAACACTAAGAAATAATTCTGTGAGGAAGCTGACAATGTGACACTAACTTGTGTATACATGTTTACATTGGCCAAGGAAATCAAGGAAAGGCTACTACTAAAAAGTGGGCCCAGAGCATGAGTGAAGAATTCCACACTCTTCTTAGTGCTAGTGAAATTTCCAGCTTCTTTTCCATAGATTGTTGTCAAGTGAAGGCGGCATGGATGTTGATCATGGTAATGGTGGTTTACATTTATGGAGTGCTAGGCCGACTTGCTGTGTGCAAGGCAATATTTTCATTGTCTCTGTGGATTATTTTATTTAATGCCTGGGTCTCCTTTGATATGATACTGAGGATCTCTCAATTTCTCTCAGTGATCAGTCATAGAAATCAGTGGGCATCAGGTGATTCTTTGCAAATCACTATGACTTTCCTAACTGTATCCAAATCATTCTACGTGGACAAAATGCAGAGAGGATGCACTAGGGCAAGTCTTGTACTAAAAATTTTCTTTTTCGACTGCTATTCTCAATTCTACCAGGTTCTTCATATAGGAAATAATGGGCTTAGGCTTCAGGGTCTCAAATCCCTTCTGGCACATCCTTGTGGAAATTAAGAGTTTAGGGGATCACATATATTGCAAGAATTTGGAAAATAAAATACTTTTATTTTAATGTTAGTCTAACAATACGTTATTATTTTGATGGGATCTGGTTATATTAGTCTTAATATTAAAACTTAATGTTTATGTGTGTCTTGAAAGGAGAAATAAAGATGATAATTATTGAATCTCTACACCGACTGTCTCAGAGGGGTTTAATTACTTTCCATTCCATGAATACCAAAGGGAAAACTTATAAAAAAAGAAGGCTATGTATTTTGAAGAAGGCTTAAATGTAGCAATTATTCTACTCTATTTTTATATCATATTTCTTTCTAAGATATACTGATAGAATCTTTCAAAATTTAGCTCCTGTAGAAACAGAAGTTTTAATTCTTTAGTTCAGCATTTTAGATAGTAAGTTTTTCACGAATTTTGCCCCTGATAATGATTTGCTAAGCCTGGTTCTTTAAAAAGGCAGGGAACCAATGGTGCCTTTCTAGGTAGTTAAACTACCTGGATCAAATTTTCTAATGTCAGGATTGGCTTCCTTAGATAGAAAGAAGGCAAGAGATGACAATGAATAGAAAGCCCTGAGATCCTCACTACCCAGAAACTGGAAGTTTCCATTCCAGACTATAGGGCTAAGGAGATCAGCAGAGTAAGAGAGAGCTTAGTTGGGGTCTAATTGTGAAAAAAAGAATGCAGACTGGAATCAAAGTTTCTACTTTGAAATTTGATTTTTGTACTTGCATTTCTTTCCATATCTCTGTTGGATAACGTCTTTAAGGGGACTCTTTGAGTACTGCTGTATTTTGAATTCTGATTTCATCTAGTGGTATGCAAATAATACCATGAATTTTGGTATCTTATTTAGAAGTCAGATTAGGCAGCCACACATACATTAATAACACTAGTGCAGTGGCAGGTGCGCTGGCTCACACCTGTAATCCCAGCACTTTGGGAGGCCGAGGTGGGCAGATCATGAGGTCAAGAGATCGAGACTATCCTGGCCAACATGGTGAAACCCCATCTCAACGAAAAATACAAAAGTTAGCTGGGTGTGGTGGGATGCACCTGTAGTCACAGCTACTCGGGAGGCTGAGGCAGGAGAATTGCTTGAACCCAGGAGGTGGAGGTTGTAGTGAGCTGAGATCGTGCCACTGCACTCCAGCCTGGTAACAGAGTGAGACCCCAACTCCAAAAAAAAAAAAAAAAAAAAAAAAAAATTACTAGTGCTTCTCTTTGGCTGCTTCTTTTTCTAGTACAAATTAGATATGGTTCTCCAACATTACAAATCATGGATGAGACTGATTTTGCAATTTATATCCAATTTTATGGCATGGTACTTTTTTTAAGTTTAGATGAGTTTTGCCAGAACCATTGAACAAAGAATTCTAAGGTATAATCATCAATTTTAACATATATCGTATGTGAATATAATGTTTCTATAGTTACCATGTTAGTTATAAAAAACATCTAAACTTAACCTGCTGTTTTTATGAAAATAAATTGTGTGGATTGGATCTCTTTGTAACTATTGTGGTTTAAATGTACATGCAATTTTTACATCATTATTTTTCAGGGTGCACATTTGTTTTTGTTGATTGCATGGAATCTGCTGAAATATTCTTGAAAGTACAACTAGAAATAGGTGTAAAAACCACCTTTCCATTGAACTCCCAAAGAAAACAGGACATTGCACTTTTTTAGAGGTCAGTCAACAACTACATACTCATTTCAAGTGTGAAGCTCTGCTTGATTGCAACGACTCATATTGCCTGTATCCCAAATATGTGATATTAAATGACTTGATCAAGCAGCTTGTCTGGCAAAAAGCAGATAAACCACTCTCTAAGTGGTGAAGATGAACCTACTTTGAAAACACATTTAGAAATCAACTCACAAGATCAAGGTTATTCCAATGTAGCTTGAGTATAGGAAACAGATAAAGAGAGACTTGAGGAAGGGAGACAAGAAAGCTCTTGGAGTGATTGAGAAGAAAATTAAAACGCCTAAAGTACAGTACAATCTTACGTTACATGACTTTGCCTTTGTTACAAAGGCCTTTTCTTAAAACTATTGCATCTAGATTTCATTATTTTTTTTCTAACATGTTATTTCTAGGATGTGTGTGTGTGTGTGTATATAAAATATATATATATATATATATGTGTGTGTGTGTGTGTATACATAGTCATAGCTTTTGTATTTCTCCTGAGGCTACCAATTATTCTACACTTCCTTTTCTTTTCTGAAGTGAGAACACATTTTGATTAACCTTTCTTAACCCATTTAGATCTTGTCTCTTCTGTGTGTTACTATATTTAATTCTTGTTGTCTCTATCTACTTGGATTATAGACACTTTCCTCCATTTGCTATAAGCCAGCCCTTCTATTTTACATCTATGAATCATTCACATGCAAGGTTGAGAAGAGATTTATAAGATCTTAGTGCAATAATTCAAAAGGCATATTTTATCAGACATCTGATTTTCAAAAGAATAGCAAATAAGTTCCCCTCCTTTTAAAATAAAATGATGAATGTAGGTTTAATCATGATTTTAAGCCCTTTATTTTGTTGCCACTTTCACAATTACTTTCAGAATAGTTCAATGGTCATTTGAGTTTAGAGAGTGGATTTGGATATCTTATGTTTACATCAATATTTGACTTTAATTATACAATTTGCCAAATGTATAGGATTTGTTTATTTTTCAAAGATAAATGGGATCAGCCCCAGACTCAATTTCTCTGTATCCTTTTTTTTCTAATACATTTCAGCCGAATCCACTGACCTGGAATGCCTGGACTGAAGCAGGTAGAATATAAAGAGTTCAATACCCTTTAATATGGGGCTTAGAATTTAGCCCCTCATCCACACAGACCCAGGGTAGAGTGACCCCTACAAAGATGCCATGCGCTCCCAGTTGTTTATGCTACTTCCCTGCAAATGGTTATTTCCCAGTTTCTTATTTTCTCCATACTTACTGCCAGACTTAGCCAAAATCACCATCTCTCAACCTAGTGCCACATGTTTTCATACTTTTATTGTCCAGTTCATTATTTGAGTGTTTAGCTTTGAGATTTCTAGGACCCAGTCTGCCTTTGTTTTTCACTATATCCTCAATGCCTAGAACAACACTACCACTTCAGGCTTCTAACTCCATCACTCTGCCTTTTCTAGACATTCATTCCTTAAATGCTGAAGCTATATCTGGACAAACATATTTACTCTTCCTTCTTTCTGCAACATTCCTCATCCTCTTTCTATTCTTTTTTTATTTAATTAAAAACACTTTATTTTTTAAATTTTTGAAATAATTTGAAAATATATTTTAGATTCAGGGATACATATGCAGGTTTGTTACATGGATATATTGCATGATGCTGAAGTTTGGGGTACCATTAATCCTATCACCCAGGTAGTAAGGATAGTATCCAATTGTTTGTTTTTCAACCCTTCCTCTCCTTTTTTCCTCCCACCTCAAGTAGTTCCTAGTGTCTACGGTTACAATATTTATGTACGTGAGTACCCAATGATTAGCTCCCACTCATAAGCGAGACAAAAACAACAAAGTGGTTTTTGTTCCTGCGTTATTTCACTTAAGATAATGGCCTCCAGCTGCATCCATGTTGCTGCAAGGGACATAACTTCATTCTTTTTTATGACTGCATAGTATTCTATGGTATATGTATACCACATTTTCTTTATGCAGTCCACCATGGATGGTAACCTAGGTTGATTCCTTGTCTTTGCTATTGTGAATAGTGAGAAAATGAGCTTCCAAGTGCATATATCTTTTTGGTATAATCATCTATTTTCCTTTGGGTATTCCCAGTAATGGAATTGCTGGGTCTAATGGTAGTTCTGTTTTAAGTTATTTGAGAAATCACCAAACTGCTTCCCACAGTGGTTGAACTAGTTTGCATTCCCACCAACAGTGTATAAGCATTGCATTTGCTCCTCAGCCTTGCCAGCATCTGTTGTTCTTTGACTTTCTAATTATAGCCATTCTGACTCGTGTGAGATAGTATCTCATTGTGGTTTTCATTTGCATTTCTCAGATAATTCCTAGCAAAATTAAGACAGAATATCTTGAATGGTTTCCTTAAATATGTTTTCCAGGTTGTTTGCTTTTTCTTTTTCTCTCTCAGAAATGCTAATGATTTATATATTTGGTTGCACTTTACATAATCCCATGTTTCTCAAAGACTTTGCTCATTTTTAAAATTCTTCAATCTTTATTTTTGTCTGGCTGGGTTAGTTTGTAAGACTGGTCTTCAAGCTGTGAAATCTTTATTTTTATGTATTTTTATTTTTGCCTTGAACTTGTCTATTGATAACATTTTCAATTGTGTTTTGATATTCCTTAAGTGAGTTTTTTAATTCCATTAACTATAAATGTTTTAATGATGTTTATCTCTTTCTTCATTTCTTGGATTGCTTTAGAAGTTTCTTTATGTCAATTTTCAATCTTGCCTTGGATCTTGTTGAGCTTCCTTGCAGTCTGTTCTTTGAATTCTTCATCTGTCATTTCTGAGTTTCACTTTGGTTAGTGATCATTGTTAGAAAACTAATGTGAACCACTGGTAGTGTCACTACTTTCAGATTTTTATTGTGCTGGTTTCTTTTCATGTTAACGAGCTGGCACTTCTAATTTTCGTAATTATTTTCATGTGGGTGGGATTTTTTTCTTTTTTTCTCTCTCTCTATATTTTATTTTCCTTTCCCTTCTGCCTTCCTAGGAATTGTGACTATAGAGGATGTTGAGTAGGGTCTTTTTACTTTGCTTTTATTACCTTATGCACCTCTGTTGGCAGGTTTTATATTATGCTGTACAATTCAACCCACAAGGCAGTAGATGGAAGTTATGGGAAAGAGCTGGCTGTGGCCCAGACAGCTGGGTATGTACTTGATTCTTGTTTACTGGGAGAAGCTCTCTGTTGCCTCAGGCAATAGGCTGATCTATAAAGTGAACAGTGGTCTCAGCTCCCTTCTCAGCCCTGGTAAAGTTGTGGGGCAAGAGGGGCCAGAATGAACCAAACAGGCTTATCTACATGATCCCTGATGGCAGACCTATTGATCTCCTTCCTCAAACATCATCGTTGAGGAAGAATCAAGTTGGTGGCCACCAAGCATGGAGATATGTGCCAAGGCATGGAGATGGGAAACCTCCTTGGCCCCAAGTTCTCTGCACAGGGAGAAGGTATGGCCTGGATTTCTAATCCAAGAGAGTGGTGCTCCAGATGTCTGGAGATCTGCCTGAGCATGAAATAGGGAGGAACCCACTTCATCACAGTCCGCATAGGAAGTATGTAGTAGCTCA
The DNA here is from genome assembly GCF_002776525.5 of Piliocolobus tephrosceles. Taxonomy (NCBI): domain Eukaryota; kingdom Metazoa; phylum Chordata; class Mammalia; order Primates; family Cercopithecidae; genus Piliocolobus; species Piliocolobus tephrosceles. The sequence goes on along the minus strand of NC_045436.1, from coordinate 162,827,602 downwards.
GGCTGTTAATCCACATGTGAAGGTGTTCCAGCTGTCTAGAGATATGCCTAAGTGTGGGGCAGCAAGGACCTCACTTCACCATAGTCTCTGTAGAGGAAGAGTAGGCAGGCCCAGGCTGCTGGTTTAGGTGAGCGAATGCTTCAAATGTCTGAAAATCTGCCTGGGCTGGAGCAGAGAGGGGCCTCATACACTCAGATCTCTGCACAGTAAGGGTGGAGCAACTCAGGCCGCTAGTCTATATGAGCAGGTGCTTTGAATGCCTGGAGATCTGATTTGCCTTGGTGCAGAACAGAGATGTCCTCCTGCACCATGATTTATGCCCAGGAAGGGTGGGGTGGGTCAGTCTGCTGGCAGGTGAGTGAGTGCTCTGAGTGCCTGGAGATATGCCTGGATGGATCAGGCAATGGGTTGCCTGGGGATCTGCCTGACTCTGCCTGGGGCCCCACCTGCACCAAGATCTCTGCACAGTAAGGGTGGGGCAACTGAGGATGTTAGTCCATGCCTCTGGGTGCTCTGAATGCTGGAGATTCATGCCTAGAGTTCTGTCTGGGGCCGGAGCAGAGGGTACACTACTGTACCATGATCTCAGCATAGCACCTGTAGACTCATTCCAGGTCACCAAGCTGTCCCTGACTGCAAGCCTTGTCACCCAGGAGAGATCACAGCTATAGCAGCAGCTCTTCTCCCACCTCAGACCTGTGCAAAGGGAGAGTACAGTTCCATCACCTACTACTGCGGCACTTACCACCACTCTGGCTGTGGAGCCCCCTGCTCCACTCCAGAGCAAATGCTCCAGCCTGTGGCCCTAGACTAACATGCCTGCATGGCCACAGTACCAGGTCACCAAAGAATAACTGATTTTATATGTGCTTGGATTAAATATGGCATCCTGTTTTTGTCCTAGGTCTGAGAAAATGCCTGCAACTTATCCCAGTGTCTCTCCCTTTCAGTGACCTCAAGCCTCTTCCCAAGTTAGCTCCCTGGCTTGGAGAAACAAAGTGTTTTATCTTTGCTAGGGTTGCTAGGGTCCCCACTGGAAAGGTGAGTCACAAAAGGAGGCTCCCCTTTTTCCTCATGTACTGGGGCTTCACTCCTATCAGCTAGCTACCCTCATGAGGGCTGTTTGCTCACATTTTCCTGCCTGGAATCAGGGGTGTCCTTCACAGATCTGGAGGATTCCAATTTTCCATCTTGAATTGAAGCAAACAGAGCTGATCTTTATGAACTATCTTGCTATTTCCAAGTGGCTGAGGCACATTGAAAGCCTCTAATCCACCATCTTGGAAGGAAACAAACAACAACAACAACGTAAACATTTGTCAACTTTTACTCATCTTTGGGTTTTAGCTTGGAGCTAACTTTCATCATCTCATGACTGAGTTAGACCTTCTTTCAATATTTACCCATAGCAACCCCACTCTTCTGTATTACAATGTTTAGTGTATTTCTCTTTCACACTTCAGTGTAAGTTTCTGGAGGGCAGAAACTATATCAGATCCACTGGTGTGTCCCCAGGCCCTAGTAGATGCTCAGTAAATATCTGTGGAGGGTGGAATAAATGTTCTCAGATTCACCTTCATCCTATACATCACATTGGAACAGTGCATTGAGCCAAGTTTTTGCCTTAATCCTCTTTCCTAGGTTTGGACTATTCTGCTTTGTTCTTATCAGTATTCTTTTTGGAGACCTCGTGTCATACCCAGAAGAATAATTAGGCACCTGCTCCCTGAGGGTAGATCTTTAGGATAAGAAAAATATGTCTGCTTGACTTTTGTGCTCTATCCACTTAATGGGAGATCCCTGTGCCAAAGGTTTTTTGTAATTGCACCTAAGGCTGATATGATTCTTATTCTAACTAAGCAAAACTTGTGGCTGAAACTCAATCATCCTGGAAGCTTGCTCAAGTCCTAGATAACAGCATTTAACAGAAAGGAATCTTTACAGGTGATAACTCAATAGCTCTCAAACATGGTTGTGTAGTTGAACCAGCTGGGGAATGTTTGAAAAGTACAAATTCTGGTCCTTCCACAGACCCACAGAATAAAAATTTTCCAAGGGAAGGGCCCAGGAATTTTGAGTTTTAAAAATATTCCCTGGTGATTTTCATATACAGCCAGTTTAGCAACCACTGATTGTGTTTTCATATTCTGTCTCAAGAATCAGTACTATGAATCCTGAACTTGGAAAACATAATTATATTTCTTCATAAAGTAAGGAAAAAAGATAGTTTAAAATAGTATCAAATAACTGCCTAATTTTTCTTCAGAAAGTGAGATAAAAAGTATGTATCAGACAAAATTAATGAAGATATCCTAGAAAAGGAACCAAAATTCAAACAGCTAAGGTAAAAGAATACCTTTCATTTTTTTTTTTCTAAAGACAAATACCAAAGTTTCCAGTGCCTTCCCCATTTCACCTCATTTGTTTATTATATCACTAACAATTATTTATTCAGGGCCTGTTGTTGAGCAGACATTATTCTAGGTGTTAAGAATGTAAGAATGAGCAAAATTTGATCAAGTCTTGCACTTACAGGGCTTAATTTTTAGTGAGAACAAAAGACCAGTAAATGAATAAACATATAAATGATGAGTTTATCTTAAAATATTAGGTTCTATAAAGAATAATAAGGCAAAATGAAAGCATAGAGTATTGCTGTTTATCTAGGGTGATCGGAAAAGGCCTCTCTAAGAAGGTGGCAAATGAGCAGAGAGACCTGAGAGACTTGCAGGCCACTTAGAGAAAAGTAAGCTCTAAAGGACTGAGGCAGCAGTGCATGCTTTTATGAGACAACAACATTTGGTCAGTCATCTACCCTTTCTGAACCTCAATTTTCTTATTTGTCAAATGGAATGATAATTCTGCTTTGCCTAGTTTTAAGAGGAAGGCTGCGTGTGTTGAATTAAGCAATCAATGTACGCAAATATTCTTAGTAAAAGCAAAAGTACCATACAAAGGGAATCTGTCAAGTATTAATATGCTAATGCTGATCAATGTCGCTTTCACCCAGAATAAAAAGCACAATTTTAGATACACCAGAGCTGAAAGGAACCTCAGGAAACCTTCTTACCTGCTCTAGGCTTTGAAGTTGAAGCGATACTATTAACCTGCTTTTCAGGTCACAAAATTTCATCCCAGAAAAATTAAGTGACTTGCCCAAGGTAACATGGCTAGTTAGGACTGGAAGGGATCTGGTAATGTGGTTTTCTGCTTTCTGAGACTTTTTTGGGGTACCATCTTATTCAGTCATTTTGACACTCACATTCCTTCTAATGTGTTTAAACATCAAGCACAGGTGAAGAAAATGCAATCCAGTCTCTGCAGGCACTGTCCAGGCTCAGAAGTGGGGACAGAGAGCCTTCTGGTCCCATTGTTAAGATCATAAATATCTCTCTTGCTGAATTAGCCCTGGGGCTGCAATCCTTGACTCTAGAAAATGGCTTCTGCAGCTGGGCCTTCCATCACTGTTAGGTGATATACATCATCATCTGTTATGGATTGGCCAACATAAAATACCTCCTGTGTGCACAAATATTGAGTCATTTTACTGAGAAATGGGACTTGAGAAATTGCCCAGTGTCATCTTTACTGTAGCCCCTCCCCGAGAAATGGATATACATGACTTGGTCTGAGAATGCTGTGGTTTAGAAAAACTCCGTTGGCCTGGAACTAAGAGAGCTGACTTCATGATTTTGGGGTGATTAAATCTGTCATTGAATTCCTTGCAGGAAAAAGTCCTAGAGGGCAGATATATTGGTTTATCCTGCATAGAGCCTTGGTGAGCAAATTACGTAGAAAGGGTAGCATAATAATGCAATCTCTTTGTGCAAGAACTGGTCAATTTGGAAAGCTGCCTTAACTCATGCTTAACGCAACACTTTGGGACCTTTGAGTAAATTATTGCCTCACTGGGAGCAGCTGGCTCATTAGGCTGCCACATATACAGCAACGATGGCTTTATATTTCCATTCCTAGGAATATTTGATAGATATTAATGCACTCTATTAAAGACTAGAGGCAGGAAGGATGTCTATTAGAAAGATAGCCCTCCATTTTATTTTACTGGCTGTGCTTTCAATCTCTCAACTCTCAGGGGGAAAAGACATGTTCATTGAATGCCTACTATGTGTCAGTTGCTTTGCATAGGATTTTACTCACCAACTCTTACTGACAATCTCTGTTTTCTAAATTAGGGTACTAGTGCTATCTGTATTAATCGGGGTTCTCCAGATAAACAGAAACAACATGAGGTCAATATCTATGTCTATATCTATATCTATATCATCTATCTATATCTATATATAGCTATTATAAGGAATTGGCTCTTGTGAGTATGGAGCTTAACAAGTTCCAAGATCTGCAGTGCAGAGAACCAAGAGAGCTCATGGTGTAGCTCTAGTCCGAGTCCAAAGGCTTGAGTACCAGGAGAGTCAATGGTTTAAGTTCCAGTTTAAAGATGGGCAGGCTGGAGACCCAAGAAGCGTCCATGTTTTAGTCTGAGCCTGAAGGCTGGAAAAGACCAATGTCTCAGCTCAGCAGCCAGGCAGAAGGAGTGTTCCCTCCTACTCAGCCTTTTTTTCTCTACTATTCAGGTTTTCAATTGATTGCATGAGGCCCACCCATATTAGGGAGGGCAATCTGCTGTACTCAGTCTACTGATTCAAATGTTAATCTCATCCAGAAACACCCTGACAGACACACCCAGAATGATGTTTGACTAAATGTCTAGGCATCTCATAGCCTAGTAAAATTGACACGTAAAATTAACCATTACAGACTTAGAGAAAAAAAGGAACTTGCTCAATGTCACACAGATCTGGGTGAACATATTTCTGTGCCTCAAAGCTTGAATCCTTTCCTTGTACCTCACTGCCCCTAACTACTTCCTAACTTGTCTCTCTGTGTGGAACAGTATGTATTTTAATAATGTGAATTGTTTTCTAACGACTTCAGGAGCTACCCCTACAAGTTTATCTTTCACTATTCTCCAACATTAAAATTCCAACTCATTTAAACTCACGTCATTTTCAATGATGTATTTGTGATCGATTGTATATATGTGACTATAACTTATATTGTATCAACATCCTATAGCAACTCCTATCCTGCTTCTGTACCTGTCCTCCTCTCCTCATTACTTGAATGTTTTTAAGTACCTACCAAATGCTGGAAATTGTGCTGAATACTAATAACATAGAAGTAATACAAATACTAGGCATAGTTATTACATATTGGGTATTACCCTGGGCCAGACATGTTTTAACTGTTTATACATATTATTTCATGATGGTCCTTACAGAGCTACCATTCTGCCCTTTGTTCCAGGAGACTAACCAGCATGGACTACATCAAAAAGGCTGCCATCTACTTTCTGCTGGGTAGGGGCACCAGAGAGACTTGTCAGAAACTAGAAGGAAGGTAGAGTGCGAAATCTGAGTGTTAATTCCCTGGCTTCATTAAAGGACACTGGACTTCGCAAGGAAACAGACTACGTGATTCTCCTTTTGGGCTTCAGTAAAAGCCCCTCTTTCACCTTAGTCTAGGGGTGGTAAGAGGTCAGCAGCTAAGAATTCTGGGTTCTTTGTGGTTTTCCCTTATAAATGTCATTGATGATAGCCCCTTTGGAAATAAATTCTAGACTTTTTTTAGGGTGATTGGGCCATTGTTTTTTTTTTCCTGGAACCCTGCATCCTCAAATCAATCCTATCTGAATTGTACCATTATTGCTACATTTTATGATAGAGGAAGACAGATGGCTTATATAATTTGATGAAGATCACACATGTTGTAAGAAGAGCTGGGACTGGAACCATAGCAGTCTAGCTTTTGAGATCATGCTCTCAATCACCACAATAAGTATCAATAAGTGTCAATAATCACTACAATAAGTATCATTGTAGCATAATGACACTCTACCTAGATCAATAGCTTAGTTCGAGCCATCTTTTCCTATGAAACTTTCGCGACAATTATTGTTTCGTAGACCCTACCCCTCAAGTTTATTGAGGATCATACTTAAATTTTCTATGCTTATATTCTTTTTTAATAACCGCAGAAAGAGTGTACCTATCTAGGGGGCAGAGACCACAGGTTCAGTTTTTTAACCCACGGCAAGTAGTCCTATCCTGAGAACATGGTACAAATTTAATACATGTTTGCTGATTTATTTAAAAGTTTACTTGCACTTTATAAGTAGCTCAACAAAGAGTACTTTCTTGAATGTGTCAGGTATATGGAAAGAACTAGGCTGCCATAGAATGGAAAATGTTGGGTCTGGCAGCAACTCCAATGGTTCTTTCTTCTTAGCTGTGTGACCTTGGATGAGTCACTTAACTTCTCTGTATCACCATTATCTCTGTGAGAGTAGTTACCATGTTTGTGCCCCGTGTATCTTTTGTGGACCTTGGAATCTATTAGACATTTGAAAAATATGTGTTAAATAGATAAATAAATGTGTATTTCAAAAATAAACTTTACTTTTAGAAGAGTGTTAGGTGCACAGAAGATAGTACAAAACATTCCCATATATCCTATACCCAGTTTTCCTTGTTATTAACATCTTGCATTAGCATGGCACCTTTGTTACAATTAATGAATCAATACATTATTGGTTTATTATTTTATTAACTCAAATCATACTTCCTTTCAATTTTCTTAGCTTTTACCTAATGTCCTTTTTCTGTTCCAGATTCCTATCCAGGATACCACATTAATTCAGTTGTCATGTCTCAGACTTTCTTGGGTCTTGGTGGTCTTGATAGTTTTATGTATTCTGGTTGGGGTTTTATGGGCTGCCCCTCTATTGGGATTTGTCTGTTGTTTTTGTCATTATTATACTAGGGCTGTAGATTTCTTGGAGGGAAAAAACAGAGGTAAAGTTCTGTTAGATATGAGTTCTAAATTTTCTCTTCAAAGAATCATTATGTCAGTATGTTCTTTCTTTGCCTTCTACTTTTAAATTTAACTTCCTCGTAGAGCAACCTTTTTCAATTACCTACTCCACCCTGACTCATCCCGATTACCTGCTCTAGCATAACCATTTTTCCCGCCAAACCATTCATCCTGTCACTCTCTTTAAGTTAGCCAATTGGAATTAGTTTAACCCTTGAGGTCTAACCCTAGCTAATAGGGGAATGACACAGCAGCAGGGGCCACCTGTGTCAGAAATAAGAACCCCTTCCTCTCCCTTGTCCAAGTGTGCGCTCACCATTGCTCCATCTGTGAGGGCACACTCTTCTATAAAAGTAAATTGCCTTGCTGAGGATTAAAAAGAAAATTTTATATTCAAGTGCTATTTCTGTTGCGGCACCAAAACTTTATTTATAACAGTTCCATTCTCATCAGATTCTATCAAGGGTATATACTAGCCTCCTAACTTAATACTGTTGTCTCTCTGTTGCTGAGGTAATGCTTGTCAGGTTCCTCCACTGTACAGTTTTCCCACTTTTCATGCTGTGGAATAAGGTCACTATGTTTAACCCACACTTAAGGGCTGGTGAATTATGCCTCACCTCCCAGAGGGTGACGTATTTACATCAATTTTTTGGAATTCTCCTGCATGGGAGATCTATCTCTTTTAACCCATTTACTCAATCATTTATTTTAACCAGTATGGACTCATGGATATTTATTTCATTCTATGGGGGTATAATCCAGTACTACTTTATTTTATTTAAATTGTTCCAGGTTTGACCATTGGAAGCTCTTTCAGTTGGCTCTTCTGTCATGTTAGTATACCCCATCACTATGTTTTGCTTTGCTGTGTGTGTGTGTGTGTGTGTGAGTGTTTGTGTGTTTGTGTTTTGTAAAGAACTCCTTTATTTTCTTTCACTACAAGATGCTCCAGAATCATGTGGTACATCTCCCATCCTAGTCTTGGAATCAGCCATTTCTTCAAGGAACCTTGGTTCCTTTTATTGGAGAATAGAATTAGAAATAAAGATCTGGATACAAGATGCACTCAATAAGTTTGTCTTTAATGAGAGGAAAGGAAGAGGAAATATTTCTCAAACAAGGACCCATCACTACTAAAAATAACAAAGTGACTTGCGGTGCATCGCAGGCACTGTCCATTTGGAAAACATGTAAAAGGTGTTCATGTCTTTACAACTCTCTTCTAATACATCTGGTTCAAGGAGGAAACTTCAGTTTGATCCTGGTAATCTCAAGCTTCAGAATCTCCTTTCTAACATTGTGATGAAACCTCAGACTCCAGGCCTCTGGCAAGCAAAAACAACGAGCTAGAATTTAGCAGTATCATTTTGTTTCATTAGTAATACTGTTTTGTTTCAGTGTATTCATTTATATTATCACCAACAATTTATGGCAAATTCAATTAATTTTCCATTATAATAGCAATACATACTTTTTCCCTTAAAATATATTAAGTAAAAACTGTAAGTCAACTTATAGGAAAAAGGTATTAGTGGTTGTTGCAACATACAGAAAGTGGTGAATGAATGATTGAGTTTGGAAAAAATTGGAGACAGGGTCAGGCACAGTGGGTCACACCTGTAATCCCAGCATTTTGGGAGGCTGAGGCTAGAGGATTACTTGGACCCAGGAGTTCAGCATGGAATGCAAGGAGACTCCTGTTTCTACAAAAAAATTAAAAATTAGCATGGGGTGGTGGCTTGTGCCTGTGGTCCCTGCTACTCAGGAGGCTGAGGTGGAAGGACCACTTGAGCCCAGGAGGTCAAGGCTGCAGTGAGCTGTGATTGTGCCACAGCACTCCAGCCTGAGTGACAGAGTAAGACCCTGTTTCAAACAAACAAAAACAAACAATTGGAGAGAGTAATCTCAAAAATCTCTTGGATCTCTAGAATTTGATATTCTGTGTCAACCAGTATCTATGATCTCACACCCATGGCTGTGTACAATATTTGGGATAGAAAATAGTTTGAAATCTGAAGATCAGAGAGAAAGACGTCCTTGTTGAGAACACTGAAGTCTTTACAGTTACTTTCTTGTAGCTATTCTCAGCCCCAAAACAGATCTAAGAGTCAGGCATTGGCAGAGAAGTGAGAAATGCCACGTAGTGCCTCTAGAGAGCTATGGTGTTGGGATCAGAGAACTACAAACCAAGGGGAAGGTTGATCCTAATAGCATCAATGGAGAGCTTCAAAATATTCATAACAATGAAAATATGAAGCAAATAATTGTGACAAGCATATTGTCTAATTAAGATGAATCGGACACGGTTCTTATGCATTTTAATTTGTTAAATAAACAGCATATTAATAAGGCTTAATTATATCACCACATACTTAAAGTGACTTTCCAAAATAAAGTTTATTTTGATTTAACATATGCTTTTTTTGTATGTTTTTGTAGCACTTTTACAAGCACCATACATAGATAACATCTTGAAATAAATCTCTTGGATGTGATCCCCATCTTGATAGAAATTTTTTCCTTTTAACTTATTGGATAATTCAGGATATGTAAAGTAATTTTTTATTTTTGTGATATGAGTTCTTTCAGCCCTTTCATTTGAATATCGGAGAAATGACCTTCTTATCTTTGATAGTGTTTCTTCGTGATTCTATTTGTTCTTATCCATTCCACATTTAGATGGTCAACATATACTTCTTACTCCATCTCAGAAATAGCTCCCTAATCTGACCCCACCTGCCCTTTATATCTATGGAGAATACCTGCAGATTCTTTGAGTCTCCCCTGTCAATAATTAGGGTTAATTTCTTCTCCCTTTGCATTTAGGTTGGCTTGTGATCCCATTTTTCACCAACAGAGTATAATGGACACTATGACCCTCAGAGGACTGATGATTTCTACCTTGATCTCTTGAAGCCCCGAGCACAAATAAGTCTGACCACTACTCACTCTGCCAGAGGAACGACATGGAGACTCTGAGACTATAGGGAGAGGGAGAGAAGCTCAGCTGAATCTAACCTTTAGGCCACTTCTGCTAAGATCTCTACCAAGTGAATGAAGCCACTCATTTACTCCAAACTAGCCCTAGGTGAACACCTGAGATTCGTAAGCTTAAGAAATTTTTAAGCCACTATTTCAGGGAATATGTTATATAATAGATAACCAGGATGATAGATTGTTCAAAATAATGTTTGCCCTTCCTCATAAGAGATTTATAACTCTCTACCCTCCTGAAGTCAGATTTTGCCACCTGATTTCTGGCATTCTTCCCTTTGGGGGGGTTACACTTCCTTATCTCATTGACATCATATTTGACCATATGATTCATTTTAGCCAACGAAATGTGAGCAGAAATGAAATGCCACCATGGCATAGAAATTTTAACAGCCATCATGTTGTTCTATCCCCTACTTTTGCCCTCTATGAGGGAATAAGAATGCCCCAAATGAGGGATATTCATTTGGCCTGGCTACTAGAATGAGGAGGGCAAGGAACGGAGATACAGCGGACTTACAGCTAACGCATAATGCAGTGAGAAATATTCCTTTGTTGAAAACCACTGAGATTTTAGGGTCTTCTACAGAGCCACCAGGGTCATCATCCTAAACAATAAATTCCATTATGTTACTCACCTACATGAAAGACGCCACATCCATGTGGTTTCTTACAATTTTGTTCTATCTTACCTCTTCAGTCTCGCCATGCATGTACCTCACAATTCAGCGGGGCTTGTCCTGATTGTTTAATTTTGGATGTGTGTGGTCCCCTCTACTTGGCACATACTTTTCAATGTCTCCACCTGCAATGCTGATACATATTCTTTGAGACTCACTTTCAATGCCATTTACTTTGTGAAGCTTTTTCTATTTTTCCTGGACAAGATTAGTTCCTCCAATTTCAGTGTTTCCATAGTAATGATGATGAAGCAGCACAGGAGGAGGTTAGTGAAGAGGATGGTGGTAACACAGCCCTCTTTATGCACTAGGAATTGTTTTAAGAAGTTTGAATTTTCAATTTATGTAATCCTTGTAATAATCCCAGAAGGCAATTCTAGCAACTCCATTTTATAATACAGCAGACAAGCACTGAAATGTTAGGTAATTCACTCAATATCAAACAGTTATTTATTACTGAAGCCAGAATTTGAACTCAGGTGGTCTAGCTTCTGAGTTAGCGCTCTTTATTGCCATACTTCACTGTATTTACAGCTCACATTTTTAAGGTAGCATTTATAAGCTGTAATAAAGTCATCTGTTTTCATGTTTATCCCAGTAGACTGTGAGTTTCTACAGGGCAGTGACCATGTTAGTTGTGTTTATACTTAGCATATAACCCAAGGTCAGGCATACAGACATTCAGTAAATAACTTTCAATAACTAAGGGTTTGAATTTAAATCCTGAAACTTTAACTCTATTTTTTTATTTTCTCTCTGTCACATTAGTCACCTTCATTTTATGTGGTTTTTCATCTTACTATTATAAAAGAGTACTGGAAATGCATCTGTTCTATTAGTTGAAATAGTAGCCGAGACATTTATTGAAGAAGACTACTATTTCATTTCAATTATTTCCTTTAATGTTAAGATAATTATGATTCAAAAAGGAATGCTAATTTTATGAGATCTTGTGCATGTTAAAATGTAGTCTAATCTCATAGCATCTTCTTCAAGGTCTCACATTTCTTTTCTGGAATGTTCCCCACTCTTTTATCCCAAATTATGTTTTCTATTATAAATGATCTATAATTTTTTGGTTCAAAGTTTTTACTAACTACATTGGTTGAAAGGCTCTTCTTTTTCATTAATATTCCATTTCTATCACTGAGGACTTACTGATCCTTCTCTTTCCTCAGTGATACATTTCTATGGAAGTACAAACTCTCTTGATACTGATGCCACTCATGACCACTATGACTGTGATCATAATCGTGATCATCATCCTTGTCCTCATTCAGATATCAGGTGGGGTTGGCAACCTTGCCCATATTGTCTCAGATGATTAGCCTCAGACCTGAATTCAAAGGAAATTTAACACCTATCCTAAGATTTTCATGCTCTACGTTATTTCATGTTCTCCTGTGGTTTTGAGGTCCTACTTTCTCTGAATTATTTCAGTTTAGAGATTATCTTGTTTCTGGACTTCATTACCTTTTGGCTACAATGCATGGACCAAGACACAGAACTCAGCCATTTTCCACAATTTCTACTGTGGAAACCTACTCATAGCAGGATTCCGTATGTGAAGCAGGCTTTCTAACATATAGGTGTGAAGGACTTGTGTTCAAGTCAAGGTGAGAAGTACAAATTTAGTTGAGGCTTCTGATGTTCATCATGCTGTTTGGCCATACTTTCTTTATTATTTTTCTCCCCTCCTCTGCTTGACCCTCCCCATAGGTGACATTTTTGTTCAAGTCTGACTTAACTAACAAAATTCTAGCGATCTTTTGTTGTTGTCTTGGTTTCTCCAAACATATGCCTGCCTCGCCCTCCTCCAACAGGCAGCCTCTCAGAGTTTGTTTTTCTGACCACATATATCTTTGCTTCTACCTAACAGACATTTATGTGTCATTATACTTTTTGTTTTGCTTTCCATAATAACTGTTTTCTCCTATAGATGATGTTTTATAGATCTTTAAAGTACTTTGATTTTTTTTTACATTTTTCTCATAATTGACCTGTCAGATAGGAGAGGACCAGATACATTAAACTTGTTAATTAAATAACATAGTTGAAGCAGGTAGCCTCATGTTTGAAACATGAAGTTTATATTAGACAAGGCTTAAATTCTATTGTATATGTGTGTGTGTATGTGTCTTAATGTTGAAAGAGAACTCAGGGACCATTTAATTTTTTAGAAAGATATTACAATTTCTGCTTTACAGATGCTTTACACGATGTTCAGAGAGTATCAGTGATTTGCTAAAAGTGAGGAGAAATGGTGAAATGTAGTCACAGAATCTACTCTCTTCTACTTCTTGGGCAGTGTTCTTCCTCATTCTCTAGGAAATGTCTCCTTCAGTGAAAGTTTGTGAAAAGTGGGGAATAAGACAGTAGGGGAGCAGCTGGCCATGCATTTGGTTCTCAGAAATAGGTCACTGGAGGAGAGGATGTATTGCAAAAGGTTTAGAAATAATACCAAGGAAACGAATTGTTCACATAAGTGTAGAATCAGCATAGGGAGAGTCTGTGAGGATGGAGATTTGTAGAGATGTGTTATTAATGTTTTTATTCAACTTGCTACTCCTTGCATCATTGCTAGCATCTTTGGATGGTTAAAGTTTCATCAGAGAGAAAATTATGCTCTCATATTAAGATATTAGACCTTATAAAGACAAGCAGCTCCTTGTTTCACCAAGAGGTACAATCACCTCCAACAGCATATATTTATACATTGATTTTTTAAAAATTTCTGTAAAGGGCTAGGTCAACAAGTTTAGTTTATCAAAGGGAATTTCATTTCCTCATTGACTTTAAACAATGAAGCCCTTGAAACATTCAGTCAATACACATCTCAGGGAAGAACAAAGGCAGCATCTGAAAGGAGGATTAGTAAATTACCTGCCTTCAAAACTCAAATAAACTGCACAAAAGCAGTTCTGTAGTTTTGCTGGTAATTCAACAAAGAAAGTCAAATGAAGCCTATAGATCCCAGTTATGTAGAAATATTCAGCAAGCTGAAGGTTGTGATGAAAAGATGTTCAAATAAAGATCATTCCAATGAATATAATTAATAGAGGGCTGATATACAAAATGAAAAATTAAAAAAAAACATTGTTTCTGAATGGCTGACACACAATTGCAACATCACACAATTTGGGATTGTAGAAAAATAATTGAACTGAATCTTTTATGGGAGTGTACCAAAGTCGGAGTGGGGGGACCTTAAAATTCGCTGAGTACCTACTATGCTATTAATGTATTGAGATATGTTATTATTTTTGTTTGCTTGGTTGGTTGGTTTTTGAGATGGAGTCTTGCTCTATCGCTGGGCTGGAGTACGGTGGCACCGTCTTGACTCACTGCATCCTTTGCCTCTGAGTTCGAGCGATTCTCCTGCCTCAGCCTCCTGGGTAGCTGGTGCCATGCCTGCCTAATATTTGTATTTTCAGTAGAGACGGTGTTTCGCCATATTGGCCAGGATGGTCTCAAACTCCTGACCTCAGGTCATCTGCCCATGTTGGTCTCCCAAAGTGCTGAGAGTACAGGCATGAGCCACTGCACATGGCCATTATTATTTTTAATCCTTAGCTAACCTGAGAACAATAAAAATAAGGAAATTTTGACTCAGTGGCTAATGAGAAAGCTTCCTACAGGTCCATCCTCTGCTTTTCTACATTTCTTTCCATTTTGTGTTGTATTAGCACAATTAACAATTAGAAAACCCATAATTGAAAAAGCAGTGACAGTAGCAGGAATAGTAAGGAGAAGAGAAGAAAGCCAGTTATTTTCTTTCTCCTTTTCTTGCCCCTCTAGCATGATGGAGACTGTTAGAACAATGATCTTCAGGGGATACAGCTTAAACAGAAAAAACTATCTAAAGGGCAGAGTTAAACATCAGTTTATAAGACAAACACCTTTATGAGAATCATGCAAGGTTTTTGTTGAGGTAAGGAATTATTGAAGAAAAAATAAAAGATTATGGGGAGAGTATGAAAATGTATTTGAAGCATAAAGTTAATTTTGGTATGGAAAGTGAATAGTGGGTAACCATGTCCCGTTGATCTTTCTCTGGCTCAGTCACTCTGTTTTTCAGAAGGCAATAATAAAATCTTTCTTTACCACCTCTCTTAGGACAAGCAGGTTCTTGGATACTTGATGATACATAAATCACATTTCCCTTTTTATATTATCATCATCTCTAGGAATAGAAAGTAATGAATTGCAGGGGTGGTCATGATCTTATAAATATATGAAGATATTACTAGGTTATAAACAATAGAATTGGGACAATTTATAATATGACTTTGAAAGATTAGACTTTAAGAATGAAAAAAAAAAGACATAGAGGTGCAAATTGAGCAAAGTAGTCAGCAGAAGGTTAGAAGGAAAAGTAAGATCAAACACTAGGGAGAGGTAGAGGACATTGATGTGTTGTAGGGCAGGTAAGCTGGCCTGATACAGATTGGTCCAACATAGGTGCTTGAAAGGAAGGGCTAAAATGAGAGGGGAGGGGAGGGGAGAGTAGAGAAGGTACCAATCTAGGTTCACAGTGAGAGCATTGTTTTGGGATGGCAAGTAGACTGGCTGAATAAAAAAAGAGTCAATCCAATTACAATGAACAGGTAAAGGTGTAGTCCAGAATCCAGAGCCATGTTCCAAACCCAGATGGTAGCCTCCTGCTTATCCCCTCCAAAATCATAGCAAGGTAATAATGTTGTTTACACAGTGGACACTTAAGTTTGTATTGGATTCAATAAAAAAGAATCACATTGCACTGTTTTTTTTTTTTTTTTTTAAGACAGAGTCTTGCTCTATTGCCCAGGCTGGAATGTAGTGGTATGATCTTGTCTCACTGCAACCTCCGTCTCATGGGTTCAAGTGATTCTCCTGTCTCAGCTTCCCGAGTAGCTGGGACTACAGGCCTGTGCCACCACACCCAGCTAACTTTGTATTTTTTTCTTTTTTTTTTTTTTTTTTTTT
>NC_045436.1:162738712-162811969 GCF_002776525.5 Piliocolobus tephrosceles | reverse complement strand
TTTTTTTTTTTTTGAGACGGAGTCTCGCTCTGTCGCCCAGGCTGGAGCGCAGTGGCCGGATCTCAGCTCACTGCAAGCTCCGCCTCCCGGGTTCCCGCCATTCTCCTGTCTCAGCCTCCCGAGTAGCTGGGACTACAGGCGCCCGCCACCTCGCCTGGCTAGTTTTTTGTATTTTTTTAGTAGAGACGGGGTTTCACCATGTTAGCCAGGATGGTCTCGATCTCCTGACCTCGTGATCCGCCCGTCTCGGCCTCCCAAAGTGCTGGGATTACAGGCTTGAGCCACCGTGCCCGGCCTAATTTTTGTATTTTTAGTAGAGACGGGGTTTCACCATGTTGGCCATGAGGGTCTTGAACTCCTGACCTCAGGTGATTTTCTGCCTCGGCCTCCCAAAGTGCTGGGATTACAGGCGTGAACCGCTCACTGACTCACTGCACCCGGCCCACATTGCATTTTTAAAAGACAAAGAATGTGTTAGTATTTGCTTTAACTTGGACTTATCCACTGTAGTTTTCTTCTTAATAAAATAACTTGCACCTCAGAGAAACTAATCCTACTCAACACTTCCTTCTCTGAATTGCTCTCAAAGACAGGAAACTCTTTTGATCTCCAAGAATCACTTTCACAAACTGAAATGTCTCTTGAATTGGACATTTCCAACCAAAACTTTGATTCTCATCACCTGTTACCTGTCTTGTATTTCAATGCCCGCTAAATGGGTATCCCTGCTATGACAGCTCACTCCCACCTATCATTCATGTTGTCACCAAAGTATCTTCCTAAAACGTGTATCTGATAATGTCATTTTCCTGTTTAGAAACCATCATTGGTTTCTTTTCTTCTGAGTTGCTCCCTGTTTGACCTTAATATTTCTCCAAACACTCTACCTGCTTTCCAGGAAGCACACCTGACCCTCCAGCCCTGATGAAGGCTCCACCAGTGCCCCAAAATGTTGTGTTCCACTATGACTGTGTCTTTGCACATGTGTATATTTTCTGTCCCATTGACTTACAAATTCTTAAGCATATTTCAAACTTTACATCTCCAAAGAAGCCACTTCTACATATGGTAGCATTTCCCACCTTGGCGCACCCAGGTGATTTTAAGACTAATATAAACTCTTGACACTCTTTCTTTTGGAGACCCCACCTCATATTATATCAAATATATAAAAATGCATACAAATCCCCCAATAAACATATTTTCCTTTTAAGATTTTTGTGAGGCCGGGTGCGGTGGCTCAAGCCTGTAATCCCACCACTTTGGGAGGCCGAGACGGGCGGATCACAAGGTCAGGAGATCGAGACCATCCTGGCTAACACAGTGAAACCCCGTCTCTACTAAAAAATACAAAAAAAGAAAACTAGCCGGGCGAGGTGGCGGACGCCTGTAGTCCCAGCTACTTGGGAGGCTGAGGCAGGAGAATGGCGTAAACCCGAGAGGCCGAGCTTGTAGTGAGCTGAGATCCGGCCACTGCACTCCAGCTTGGACCACAGAGCGAGACTCCATCTCAAAAAAAAAAGGATTTTTGTGGACATTTTTATAACGGACTTCGAAATTGGCTGCATATAACTTATTTAAAGTTGTTATGATTTCTCAGCAGTCATTGTGCATACTCGATAATTTTTGTAAACTAAGAGAATCTATCCTTCACATTGTTTTGAAGTGTAATGAAATGTTTATGAGTGTTGAATTTGACAGTGAATGAAATTGACATAATATGTTTATAGACATCTAATTGAACCTTTGTAAATTTTGACTTAGCAGTTTTGATTTAATATTTTACAGCCAGCAATTAGATTTCTTCTTGTTACGACTCAGGTATTTTCTTGGGCTTGCAAAAGGTTCATTGGCCTCAGCTACTGTGTTTGTCATAATGAGAGAGCTTCCTGTCTGTCATATTGCTAGGTATTGTATAACATTATCTGCCTGTTCAAGTAGATTGAGTTTCTCAACATTTTAGATTATTACCCGGTACGATTACCTGAAACACAGAAGTTGTTGTATATATCTGCATACATATGTAAATGAATATAGATGCCTTAGACATGGACGTAGACATGTAGACATAGATATAGACAGAGACATATATATCCTGTTTGAAAAAAATTCACTGAAGCTAGACAGTTTAGTCTATTTGTGTCTATTAGAACTCAGAGGTTCCCGATTGTGAGTTCCAGATCTAGAGCCTGAAAAGTTCATTTTCCATCTATTCAAGAAATCTTCATTTGCTGCTTGTGCTGTATCGGTAATTTGCACAACGTCAATTAAAACAGTTTTCTGATCACTGAGATTGGAATTAATTGTCTTTTAACATATTATTCACTTAATATGTGAAGGCATACGTTGGTGTGTTGTGCTTGGTGAATGATATATTCTTTCCATCTTGTCATCTTCATACTGTGAAAACATTTCCAAGAAATACTTTTCTAGGTACCATGTGAAACTGACAAATAACATAAGCATTATCAAATTGATTTGCCTTATTGCAAAGTGATTCTGTATCACCACACTGTAAACCTTTCAGCAACTAGTGAAGTATCAAAGCTTTTACTATTAAGTGGTTAGTTTACTAACCATTAGATTTTACCATTAGGTGGCTACTTTATATGGAGTTACATAAAAATTTGTCAAATATCCCCTGCTATTAATGAAATCTTAATGATAGAGCTCATACTTTGACACAATTTTTGGCAATGAAAAGTAATGGGAGGTTGTTTGGCATAGAGACTAATTGAGGTACTACTTTTTTCTCTATCATTTAAGTATGATGTTTACAGTTTTTATGTGGTTCACTTGTATACATTTGTCTACTAACAGGCAGTGGGCTTTGCAAACTTAAATTCATTTTAATTGAACCATGCTAAAAATATTTCTGAGGTTGTATACTAACCCTCTGAAAGGATCAGGTGAGAATTTTGAGAGGAGTAGAGAATTCAGCATACATTTTGGTATATAGAATCGGTTGTGGGCAGTTGAGTGATAACTTCTGCTAATAATATTGAGAATTGAACATCTAAATTTTTATAATCAGTAATAGAATGATGTTCAGACTTGCCTAGAGTATATTACTTAAGAGTTAGCAAGCAGGGTCCCTTATTTTCCAGCACCTCAAGTTAGTCCATTATGGGCAGGCTTTGACATGTTATTGACTGTTTTTATTACATTTATCAGAACACTCATATCCATTAAGTGCAAAAAGCAAAGGTTTTGTAACATTAAGGTTCTGACACAGATAAACAAAAGAAATTTGAGATGCAAGTCAATGGCTTCTCTCCCTCCTCTGTCTTTTTTTTTGTTTTGTTTTAATTTGCTGGCATAGGCAGAGAGTGAATGAATGAGAAGGTAGCTAGAATTAAGGTATAATTTCTACTTTCACTTGGTATTTCTACTATGCATTATTGTTATTTTCCATGTGGAAATTAGATGCATAAATGTATTAAAGATATTTGAGAGTTGAGGCTTTGGACAATTTCCTATAGACATTTGACCATACGTGTGTAGACCCCTCAAGATCTATACACACAGGAGATGGGTCTGACTTAGGCACCACTGTATCCCCAGCACCTAGTACATAGTAGACACTCAATAAATATTGGTGGATTTATAAATAAGTCTATAAACATATTCTTAGCCACAACTTAACTACTAAAATATATATTTGGGCATGAAATGTACACCATTAAGCATTAGATGTGTGAAATGCAGTGGCATACCTTATTCAAAGAATAATTATTTTTGCCCTTCTCTAGTTTACAATCTAGTGAGGTAAGTAGTCAAAAATTAAACAGATAATCACATGTTGTGTAATTACAAACTCTGAGCAGTGTGCTGCAGGAAATATATCAAACCTTGAGATATCATTCCAAGGGGATTTTATTTGTATTGAGGAATCAAAAAAGATGTCCCTGAGAAAGCATCATTTAAGCTCAATTGTCCTTTGACAACTAGGAATTCACTCATTGAATGGTAGAGATAAGAACATTCCCAACATAGGGAAAAGCGTGTGTAAATGTTCTGTGGCCGGAAAAAACATAGCGTCTTCAAGGAATTGAAGGAAGGCAAGGTGTTCTGTGTAGACCAGAGAGAGGGAGTGTGGCATGAACTGAAGAGGGAGGGGAGGGAAAATGCTTGGGGTCTGAGTGTCATGTTAAAGCTTTGGGATTGGATTCTAAGGTTTACGAGTAAATATTGAATGAATTTATGCACATATATAGGAGTTATGTCACCTATTTTGGATTTTTCAGGGAGCCTTGTAGCAGCTTTGTGAAGATGGAATGGAGGGAGACTAGAGAGGAAATGAGATATCACTGAGGAAGCAATCACAGTACTCTAGGAAAGAGATGGCTTGGACCAAGAGAGTGATCTTAGAGGTAGAGAGATGTTGGCAGACTTGAGTCACAAGTGAAGATAGAACCAATAAAACCTTCTGTTATTGGTAGAGAAATATTGAAGGAGAGGAAGGTATCAAGGACAACTCCTGGATTTATATGAACATCTGAGTAAAAAGAAATGTTTTATTTAATAAGAGGTAAGAGGAATATATCTTGGGGAGACATCTAAAGTTTGAGATTATTGTGAGATTTTTTTTTCTCAAGTGTATACGTCATGCAGGCAATGGAGGTTAGAAAAAAAGTCTAGATTGGAGATAAAAATTTGGGAAAAGCCGACATTGGAAACATGGGATTGGTATAATTCCTTAGAGAAACACTGTGGCATAAAAAGATAAGGAATCACAGAACTGTGTACTGACATAACTCAGGTTAACAGAGAAAGAGGAAACTGAAAAAAAAAAAAAAAAAAAAAAAAAGATTGCCAAAAATGTTTATGCCTTCATGGAATGAATGGAACTTAGGGATCCCAATTCAATGACTCTTAACCTGGGGCTCATGGTATCCTAGAGGATGTCCTCAAATAGGATTCAGGGAGTCTTCACCATATACCAGTCATATGAAAAGTTCTGTAGATTTGTACTTGGATCCTTTCCTAATACTAATATTAACCCATGAAAACTCTCTGGGTGTCTGTTGCCTCGAGTTCCTTGACTTCTTCTATTTTTCCAAATCTTACTTAAATTTTTTCATCCTTCAGAATAGAGGAAGTTCTCAATTTATGTATTCCTGTCTAGAGAGATAATTTGCAAAACACGCTTGTGAATAAACAAATATATTCTTATGCAAGTGACGGACCGGTAATTTATTAGGAAAACCACCCAGGCTCCAGGGCTTCAGCTTTTGGGAAAATTACTGAACTATACTACTCATGCAATTTTATAAACACCATTTTTAAAAACTCCCAGAACTGTGTTTCCCTCACAGATTGAAGCATATCAAATGCTTAGAATGTATGCTTTATATGCTGTGGAGAGACATAGAAAGCTTTGTGTGTCTCTATAAGCATATCACATTCTAAGTATGTGATACGTTTCTAACTACGTGACTTATATATACTTAGAGTGTGATGGTGTGTGTGTATAAAAGGGATGAAGAAATAGATATTTCTTTTTTTTTTTTTCTTGGCAGAAACTTCTAAGTGCTGCTGTATTTCACCAAGCTCCAGTTGATACACCAAATTGAACAACTCCTGTGTGCCAGGACAATGTGCTAGGCTTGCTTTAAAATGATGCATACAAATAAGATAAAGGAAAGAGACTCTGCTTTAACACTCAGTAAAACAATAATGTGTTTCTTAATAATAAACATTTGCATGTAAATGCATCCCATTTTAAGAAAAAGATACTTTACCTATGTTGTTTGTAAGTTATGTTTCCTTTTCAATTCTATTTTCTTAGCAACTCTCTCTAGTTTCAGAGATGTCTTGCTACTTCCCCTTTGTTTCTCGTGGTGAATAGCAATAAATCAGCTTCACGTTTATTGCCATGATGATAAATCTGCACAAGTATAAAAGGAATTGAGGACATGTACATTATAGAATTGTATTGATAGGTGCTTTTTAACATTTTTATTTATTTATTTATATTTTGAGACAGAGTATCACTCTGCTACCCAGGATGGAGTTCAGTGGTGTGATCTTGGCTCACCGCAACCTCTACTTCCTGGGTTCAAGCAATTATCTTCCCTCAGCATTCCAAGTAGCTGGGATTACAACCATTCACCACCATGCCTGGCTAATTTTTGTATTTTTAGTAGAGACAGGGTTTCACTATGTTGGCCAGGCTGGTCTTGAACACCTGACCTCAGGTGATCTACCCACCTTGGCCTCCCAGAAAGCTAGGATTACAGGTGTGAGCCACCATGTCCAGCCCTGATATGTACTTTATATGAACATATTCATTCATTTAAAAATTATTATTAAATACCTACTAGGTGCTTATCATTTTCATAAAGTATAGGACATAGCACCTGCCATCAGTGGACTTCTAATCATGTGGGAAATGCAGATAATAAACAATGATGAAAAATTTATGTTTAACTTGTAAAATATGTATGTTTTAGTATATATAATGTATCAGTTTTTGAGTGTTGAATTTGACAGTGAATGAAATTGACATAACATATTTATAGATATCTAATTGAACCTTTGTAAATTTTGACTTAGGAGCTTTGATTTAACATTTTAAAGCAGCAATTGGATTCTTTTTAAATCACAACTCAGATATTTTCTTGGACTTTCAAAAAGTTCATTGGCTTCAGGTACTGTGTTTGTAATAATGAGAGAGCTTCCATCTCATATTGCTGGGTATTGTATGACATTATCTGCCTGTTCAATTAGACTGAGTTTCTCAACATTTTATATTATTATTATATTTATATATTAACTTATATACCAAGAGCACAGATCTGTGAGAGAGGCCATCCTCGATCAGCCAGGTCCAGCCCAGCTGTCCCAGACCAGAAGATCCATCCAACCAACCCATAGAATTATGAGAAATGGTAAATATTTGTTCTTTTTAAGACCCTAAGTTTTGGTATAATTTGTTACATACTAACCTTTACAGCAGCCTTTATTTCAGATATCGGATTTCTGTCCCTCTTAGCGTGCCTTAGCTTCCTAGATAGATGTCATATTTCATACCAAAGAACAGACAAATTACATCACTTATGTATTCTTGGTGATGATGACAAAAGGGAAGAAGAGTAAAATGTTTCTCTCACTTCATTCCTATATCTGCTCAAATGTTACTCTCTCCAATAACCCAACCTAAAAGCTAATATGCTCAGCCCACCATTACTTCCTAACCCTTACCCTGTCATTTTCTTTTATGGTATATATCACTACCTACTACTATTATGATGTAAATTTCCATCATAGCATACACCCCCCCACACACACACACACATATACATACCATATTGTATGTGTTGGTTAATTTTATGTGTCAACTTGGCTATGCCATCGTGCTCAGTTGTCATTATATTAAGGCATGACAACTTTGGAGCTCTTACTGCGCCAAAGCTGATGAATAAATTAGTACTGGGGGTAAAGTGCTGTTGTGTCAACATCAACAGTAACAACTTTAATTATGTGTCATTAACTTTAAGGTTGGGCAGCAGAAGGCCAGGAGATTGTTATTGGAGTCTAGAAAAAATGGTAGCTTGTATTGTGAAGAGGCAAGACATTTAGTATAGTTGTCATTTGTTAAAATGTAGTAGGCAAGTCATCTGCCCAATGACTCTGTGACTTTTAGAAAATATGCTTAAATATACATATTTAAGCCTTGGAAGGCTGAGGGAAGAGAATTGCTGTATGATATGCTTAAATATACACAAGTTTCCTTTGGTTGTAATTAACAGGATTTGACAAGATATTACCAGAAAGAGATGAGTTCAGAAAACGATTATCTGTTTGCAACAGCAGTGAAAGGAAAAAGTAGATTTTAGGAACTAAAGGATGCAACTGTCTCTCACTTTCAACCAGTACAAGGTAAAGTTGAAAAATGATTCGAACAACAAAGGCAAATTAAAAGCCCTTCCCGGAGCAGAGATTGAATCAAGAGTATGGCTGTTATGCTTCTGTTAAAACCTCTGAATCAGTTAAGAGGTAAGTGAGCAAGTCCTTTCAAGGCACAAAATGACTCAGGAAGAAAGAAACTAAGGGCATCATCCCATGGAGACTTGATTAGCTCTCTAGAGAGAGGAAGGCCTGGAATAGAATGAGAAGTGTGGTTATTGACATATGAAGATGGCTGGAGTCAAACAAAGAAACAAAACCAACAGGAGCAAAGCTTTTCAGGGAGTTGCATTGTCAAAAGCACTGGCAGCCTGAATGCAGTCTTTGAACAGATTGTTGCTGTTCAAAATGTAAAATGACCTTTCAGTGCATGCTTCTCTACAGGGTGGAGTGAGGGTTGAGGGTGGATTCTTATTCAGCTATGCCCAGGGAGGATAATGCAACAAGAAGTACCTCCCAGACTTCAGAATTGCTTTGGACCAGTGTAATGTGTGGCTCAAGGTTTTCCTGTTTCCAAAAGGGAGTAATTTTTGTTTATGGTCTTTTTGGCAAATATGCATCAGGTGTATGGTAAACGATCTGTTTGTTTTTTGTTTTTAGTTCACAGAACACTGAATTAAGTGGACTGTGTTAGTTTGTTCTCACACGGCTATGAAGAAATACCCTAGACAGTAATTTATAAAGAAAAGAGATTTAATTGACTCTCAGTCCTGCATGGCTGGGGAGGCCTCAGGAAACTTACAATCATGGGGGAAGGGGAGGCAAACACACCCTTTTTTAGAAGGTGGCAGGAGAGGGAAGTGCCGAGTAAAGAAGGAAAAGCCCCTTATAAAACCATCAGATCTTGTGAGAACTCACTTACCATCACAAAAACAGCATGGGGGCGGGTAACCTCCTCCATGATTCAGTTACCTCCCACTGTGTGCCTCACATGATACATGGGGATTACGGGAACTACAATTCAAGATAAGATTTGGGTGGGGACACATGAAACCATATCATGGAGCCACAGCCATTCATGTTATACATCAAGAGATCCAAGAATGCATCCCAATTTCATCCAATTGGTGACTTTTAGAGAGTATTCCATGGATAGAGGTTGAGTGAATTTTGCTTCCGTTAAGGGTGCTGGTATTTGTGACTGTGTCAGTAGACTGCAACAGATTGTGTTATTGCTCCCAGTGATGCCCTTCTCCCCTCCCTACAAAGTGATTTTACATCCTCAGCATTGCTGTTTCTGTGGGAAAGTGTACATCCTGCCCCACTGCCTTTGGGATTGATCATGGGATGTGTTTTGGCCAATCAGTATGTGCAAGCTTAGTTTAGGCCACATCCTAGCAGAAGTTTCAGAGATATCATAAGTTTCCTCCAATTCTCTTTCTTACTCTTTTCCCTTTGCCATAAGAAATGTATGTCTAACAAGGGCCTGGTTATCCACCTGGGCAGTAGAACCCAAGAACATAGGCCACAGTGGCACAGGAGCGGACCCATAGCCACCAACATGTAAGCTGGGTGAGAAGTAAATATTATTATAAGCTACTGAAATTTGGTGTGGTATGTGGCTTTCTAAAGCTGACACTGTGGGAATGAATTATTTTTGGAGAACCAGGACTCAGGACAACCATTTTGATCCTGAAAAATTCTACATGTATTTTAAATAATAAGAATAATACTTTTTACCAGGACAAATACTGTTATTCTGTATATGATATTTCAACCTTGCTCTTTTATTTTCAGGTAAGAGGTTTTGTTTATTTATTAATTTTTGTTTCTCTTCTGACACATTTGTTTCCCCAGCTTCCTATATAAGCTGTCTCGTTTTCTCCAAAGCCATTTGCTTGTTTCACAGTATCATGTGGAAGAAATATTTGAAGGATTTAGACTAATTTTAAATCCCGCTTCTGCTGCTTGCCAGGAACATGTCAACAGGGCCACCAAGATGACACTGAGGCCCACACCCACTGTCCCAAAGGCAGTATCACAGCAAAAGCTGGTTGCCCAATATGTGTAATTGCTACTTATTTTCCTCTAGAGACAACTTTGTATGCTTTGTGATCTGTGTGAATGTTTAAGCCTATCTCAAACTCCTTACTTTCCCACTATCAGCCTCATTATGAATATTATATAAGGAACTTTTCAAAACTTCCTTTCTTCCTGAAATAACCTTTTAAAAGGGTATCTCTTCACCTCCATTCTCTGTGTGCAGATCTGTTCAGTTTTGAAGCCTTAGAATGTTTCAAAGGGTTCATTTGTTTTGAGGATTTCCTCTGGACAGATAGTGGTATGTGGAACACTTCCTGTCTCCACATTGTTCAACCTACCTGCTTTCATTTCTGACAGTCTGCTTGAAAGGGTCTAGGTCTATCTTTTTATATATATATACACACACACACACGTATATACATATATATGTGTATATATACATCCTACATATATATAACAAGATATATATATACACACACACATATATACATATATATGTGTATATATACATCCTACATATATATAACAAGATATATACACACACACGTATATACATATGTATGTGTATATATACATCCTACATATATATAACAAGATATATATACACACACACACACATATATATATATATCTTGTCTCTGTTTTCATCAGTCCAGTTTCGTTATAAGAAATAGTGTAGTGGTGGCTTCTAGCTATTTGCTGTGTTTGGTTCTTGAATTTAGAGTCCTTTTATTTCTTCCTGATGAAGGCTTTTGTTCTGGGGTAAATCTTAGTCTATTGAGTCCTTGTATCCATGTTTCTTTCTTTTTTCTTCCTTGCTTTATTAGCTCTGTAGTCCTCATGACTCATCCCCGTCAATACTCTCAGAAGATTTCTGGTGAGATGCCCAGTCCCTCAGTACCAATGCCTCTTTCTAGAAACTGTGAAGCAGTGGGAAAAAGTGTAGTTGGGGCCAGAGGAGAGTAAAGCCTAAAGTTTCAGAGCAGGATTTTTAGTTTTACTCTGAGACTACCACTGTGCTCCTTTCAACAAGTCACTTCCCTTCCTCAGTCTGTTTTGTCTTTTGTGCCATAGGTGAATCCCAGGAATTTATGAGAGTACAAAAAAAAAAGTAATTTTCTAATAGTTCACTTAAATATGTAATTATACACACACACACACACACACACACACACACAGACACACACACGAAGGTTTATATTTTGACTCAGTTAACGACTGTTTTTTTTTTTTGTTAATGAGAAAACCACATAATGGTTTGGTCCCCACTCCCTTGCCTATTTAAGAAGGACTTAGATTATATTTTCATGTAACATGAGAATTCAGCTATGCTCCTTTAGTGGAAATAGACCTAAAGAGAGACATGTGGATATGTAGACAAAGATGGATACATCTCCTTCATCAATAGAAGCCATAGTAATATACTTCAATACTTAAATGTTTGACTTGCTGAGAGATTTTATATCAGCCACTTTCTAAAGAAAGCTCAAGGGTAGATTGTACCTTTGTCAAATGTTTACATGCTCAGGGCAGGCCCTGATCCTATGTGGGATGTAGGTCTTCTGCATTGCATTTGGCGCTGGTTTAATCTTGGGCACACGTGCATCCTTTATGTCTCCACTCAGGGTGCCTGTAATGTGTTTTGCAAGAATAATGACCTTTGTGGAATGTCTGCTAGGTATCATGCACTTTACACACACATCACTGCCTGCTCTGTAATGTATATTTCACTTGTCCTATTCCCCCCTAATGAAATCAGAGATCCTTAGTCACATGCTCAGGGTCAAATACAACAAAATTATTGCTCAGATAATGTGTTGCAAACCCACATATGATTATTTTTGAGTCCAACAGGACAAAGTCCAAGTTCATCAGCATAGCATACAAAATATTTTGGGATCTCACTGTTCTGTGCCCCTCCACGCTTATCACCTCCTCCTACTATACTCTGTTGCACTGCTGCCGAGAAATGCTGACATCTTCCCCAACACCATGCTGTCCCCCTCATCTTTGTTTTGTGCCTATGCTATCCTCTCTGTGCAGAAACATGCCTCACTTTGCCTGAGTAACTGCCATATGTCCTTTAAGATTTAAGACACTGGAGATACAATTATGTGATTAAGAATGTAGCCATGTAGCTCTCTGCCACTTTCTAGCTATGTGCCTTTGGGCAAGTTATTTAATTTCCCCATGCCTCAGCTTCCCTATTTGTAAAATAGCCATAAAAGTACACGACAGTGTTGTTGAAAGAACTAGATGAATTAAGTTATGCATATATCCAGCACAGGGTAAAACATTACATGCTAGTGTTTGCTCCTTAGATTTGCCTCAGAAATCACCTCCAACGGGAAGCTTTCCTTGATTCCTACTCTCCTTTCTACCAAACAGGATTGAGTGTTCTCTTTTATAATCATCCACAATGTTAATTTATTTGAGTATTACCTGTTTAGATGTTTGTCTTTGCTATTACCCCCAAAAAACTCATAAAATAGAGACAGACATCTAAACACATAAGAAGACTAAAACACATGTACTTTTGAACACCTAACAGCTAGCATATTGGCTGCTACATAGTAGAACTCAAAAATAATTGCCGAATGAATGAATGAATGAAATGTTTACTTTATTATTGTTGTTATTATTGTATTGTTCTAACTAACCTTTACGGGTTACTTATTGTGTGCTAGGCACTGTTTTACGCACTTGATATGCATTCTATGATTTAACCTTCACGCAAATCCCGTAAGGTATGTATGATTAACCCCATTTCATGGATGAAGAAACAGAGATACAGAGATATTAAATAACATGTCCAGGGTCAATCACTAGTATCTATGTGAATATGAATTTAAACCAAGTAGTCTGATCCAGGAGTTCACATTCTTAGCTATTTTCTGTTGCAGCCTCCAAATGGATTTAAAGGGAAAATAAGAAATAAGGAAAGGAAGAAACAGGAATAAATGAGAGAAAGGGGGGAAAAAGAGAATAACTGGAGTACCACAGTCTTGATTGGCATCACCTGAAGCCTTATGGGATTGCCTTCGCTGGCTTCCAGATTTATGTTAAATGTTTGACTTTTCACAGAAGTCACTGCAAAAAATAGCCCTGTGAAATTTCCTTCTTCATTTGCTGTGAAAAATTACTAGTGAACATCACCCATTATATTATTTGATTCTTTTCATATTATCACAAACACACACATACAGAGTCACACACAGAGTTTGTTCCTTATAAAACTGTTGTGTACCTGAAAGCACTGGCCTGCTTCCTTCTATCTGATCACCACAGTTGCCCACTTAATGGAACCACTTTGCATTGGCTGCTGTGAAACACACAGCCAGCCTTCATGCTCGGTCACAGAAATTGTATTACCCTCTGATTAGAATGTTAGTTTTTCTCTTTTGACCATCTTTCCATCCTAAACTTTAATTCCTATATAATTAATTGTATACTATTAGTATTTCTCACTTCTGCCAGCAAAGTATAATGTTTTTGGAGAGTTGGGTGTCAATATACACATTGAGTTGACTATCTGTATGGGATAACCTCCACCCTTACTGATTAATGTCATTCTAGAATGGTATATTCAACCAACTCATGGTAACCATTTTAAATAATAATAATTTAATGATGATAATCTTTTGTAAATAAGGTTCAGAGGGGTTAGGACTTTCCCCCAAATCACAAAACTAATTAAAATGGCAAAGTCCAGGGACAAACAGAATTTTGAACTCTGTGTTGGTGCCCTGTTTTGCATATAATGACCATCAATATTGATCTTTCAAGGCAATATCAACAGAGATGGCAATGCCTCTCAAAACACATTAAAACATTAACTGTTAGAAATGAAGTGTTAGGTTTGACAGAGCATATTATGACTAATTATGAGAAATTTAGGCTCTTGTACAATCTAAATATATTCTTTATATCATTTATCTCCTGTTTTCAGCTTTAAAAATAAATTTATATTGCCTTCATCACAAATGTTATGAATACCAATTATAGAAAATGTAGAAATCCAGTAATTTAGAAAGAAGAGAGAAAAAATTACTCAAAGTCTACCACTCAGAGTCACTTAACATTTATATGTATTTTGAGTCATTTTTGTTTGTATAATTATTTTTTAAAGCTTTTCATAATTGTAATAATACTATTTTATACTCTCATTTGTTGCCGAAGGTACCACACGTATTTCTCCATTTTATTATCAGCACTTAGCAATAGATTTTTAAATAGCTGTAAACTAATTAGAAAAGTAATTCCTAATAATTCCCTTAACCTTTCCTCTATGATTGGGCTTTGAGTTTCTCTTGGTATTATTCAGAATGTTTCAATAAATGTCATGATGTGTGTAGCCTGTTTGTATTGAAATTACTGTGTTAGGTCATATTAGCAAAGATCTAATTGTTTGCCCAAAGCTTAGGTGATGGAGTGTGGTGGGCAAAGCACAGGCTCTGGTGCCAAAGAGACCTGGATGGGAATCTTGTTGCTGCGTCCCACTAGCTCTATGGCTAGGAGGAAACAGCCTCACAGATCCTTTGGGTCTTCTTTTACGAAATGAGGACATTCAGATCTGTTTCATAGGGTTGTTGTACATTAAGTTAGGTATTGTATTAAGCTCAGCAGTAATGTTTTAAGGCTTTGATGCCTTTTGCCAAATTATTTTCCTGATGGTTGATCCAGGTTACTTTCTCATATTCAAGCAATGTATGAAAAGTTCCCATTTCATCACAACCTTCCCAGCATTTTTTGACAACTTGATTGGTAGTAGGAGTGTGTGGTGATTTTTCAAGTCCCCCTATGTACTTTGCTTCTCAAGGAGAATGAGCACGTTCACATGGACTGGTTACCAGGGGTTCTACATCTTTTGTGATTTGTTGATCTTCTTTTCTTATGTGTTGATTGGGGTCAGTTACTGATTTATGAGAATTTTTTTTTCTTCAGAAAAGAAATTTTATGTATAAAATGATTATTCCTGATTTATCTTATCCTTTACTGTCAGATTTTAAATGTCTATTCCTTAACATTCTCCATAGTCTTTCTTTTTTTTTTTTTTTAGAGGTGAATTTTTTTTTTTTTTTAATTATACTGTAAGTTCTAGGGTACATGTGCATAACATGCAGGTTTGTTACATATGTATACTTGTGCCATGTTGGTGTGCTGCACCCATCAACTCGTCAGCACCCATCAACTCGTCATTTACATCAGGTATAACTCCCAATGCAATCCCTCCCCGCTCCCCCTTCCCCATGATAGGCCCCGGTGTGTGATGCTCCCCTTCCCGAGTCCAAGTGATCTCATTGTTCAGTTCCCACCTATGAGTGAGAACATGCAGTGTTTGGTTTTCTGTTCTTGTGATAGTTTGCTAAGAATGATGGTTTCCAGCTGCATCCATGTCCCTACAAAGGACACAAATTCATCCTTTTTTATGGCTGCATAGTATTCCATGGTGTACATGTGCCACACTTTCTTAATCCAGTCTGTCACTGATGGACATTTGGGTTGATTCCAAGTCTTTGCTATTGTGAATAGTGTGTAGTCTTTTCTTTATGTCTTCTCTTAAAGCCTTGCAATTACAGGATAATGTAAGGAACTGGTTCGCTCGTTTACATGAGACATGTTGTGTCTATTTTTGTTTACAGGTGGGATCTGATGAAATCTTACCTGCATGAGTAGAATCTTATTGATTTACTAAGAGTAATTCACTATATGCAAGTAATTATTTTTAATACTTTATTTTTATATGTATGTATGTATAGTTCTTTTGTTTATATTTACTTCAGTTTAGCAAACATTTATTGAGTCAATATTATTTCCCAGACATCATGTGAGACTACAAAACATATACACCCCAAATGCTTTGTGGGTATAAACCAATGTGATCTGTGAACTGTGATATGAAAACATTTATCTTTTTTCATTAACCTCTACTAACTGATCATTAGTTCTCTCAATTGCAAATGTAAAGTGGCAAATTCCAGCAGTACTAGCCATATCGGTGTCAGCAATAGAAATAACAGATATTCTATTTGCAAATGATAGATATTGCTGATATCTAGAAATGTTGTCTTGTATTATTTCAAAATAATGTAACTTATTAGTATAACTATTAGCACTTATTTTGTAATGTATTACTAAAAAAGAAATACATTACTATGTCATAAATTTGTTTTTTAAGTTTTCTGATGGTTTTATATGTAAATATGCAAATGTTTTTATAATTGTTTTCATGTATAATTCTATGAATGTTATTTATGTATTTAAAAGCCTTTTTCTGGGAATATGCTATTCTGTACAGGTTATATCAGCTTGACAAAGGCACGGCAAAGAAATGTTTAAAAACTTCATCGAATGAGTGAAAAATTCATAAAAATAAGGCTCTCACAGTACTTCAATTCCTTGGATTTTCCACATGTCCTCTGTACCTAATACAGATATTCTATGGGGGAATGGTGGGCTTTTGGTATTCTTTACTCCTTGTTATATGACTTAAAATAATGCGTGTGTATCAAACTCTTACCATGTGCACCAGATACTTCATGTTAACTCCATTGTCTCATTTAATTCCTCAGAATGTCTTATGAGTTGAAGGCTATCATTTCTCTCATTTACCAGGTAATGAAACTGAGGCTTGGAGAAATTAAATAACTTTCCTAGTCATAGTGCCCTTTAGTGGAGGAAACTGAGCTGGTTCCAAGGTCCATGATCGCAATTGTGGCCTCATTAAACAGGAGTCACTTGACATAATTAATTTTAATAAAAAGCCACTGAATAACATAACCCATATCCTATTACCATAAGAGTTCCAAGAACTAATAGGAGAGTGGCATGCTTCCTCTCTCCAGCATGTAGAGGAGTTTCTGTGATGTTCATTTTTTTATTTTCCCTCCAGTTACATTCTTTGTCCTTCTCATCCTGCGCTCTGCCTCAGAAGTCTAGTCTTAAAAATCACATTACTTGGGCTCCACTTTTTCTCTCACTTTTACTTAGGTTCTGTGAATGGAAGGTACTTGCAAGACATTGAAGAAAGGCAGGGGAGCGCTACCATTGTTTCTTTCTCTCCTGTATCCTGGTGGGCCATGGTTTTGTCAGTGCCTGTGTTTCTTCTTCTATGGGCACAATTCCTGGGTTGTGGTTCCTTTTCTTTTGCTGCAACTTTTTCTGAGTACCAGTAACATTATTCTCATCCCTGCCTCTTTAGGCCTATGTGAGTAACATTCTCCCACTGTTGCTAGTCCCTGGGTACCTCACTATCTTTTGCTCGGAGGCTTAATTTATTTTTTTGTCTGTGTGAATAATGCTTTCATTGAGGTTTCTTCATTTAACACACTAAGTAGGTCATCTAACTCTCATCAGTATCCCAACTGATATAGTCTTCCTTTCACAGTTGGAATGGACAATGCTTGCCCTTACTTCAAGAAAATTAAAAGCGGTTTCTGTTCACTAAATGTTTACATTCTTCTGCCTTAAGATTTTCATATTCGCTCAAAGAACATTTTGATGGATGAGAAGCTGAGCAGAAGAGAGGAATAAGTGGGAAGAATACTAAGTCAAAAACCTTAGGTCTTGCTTTTCATCTGTCACATCTTACTGAAGTAAACTCAGGCAAATTCTAGAGTCTTGGTGAAACTTGATTTCTTCACCATGGCAACGATGATAAGGATGCCTCTTGAGGAGGTTGTTGTGAGGAACTAATGAGATGATCCAGTGAAAAGACTGTTCTATAAAGATACATATGAAGTGACATATTCTAAACATTGTTCATACACTATGTTTACTTAAAAATAGGTAATCGATATGGAAGCATTGCAATAATTAGACATTCTATAAAGGTTATTTAATTTTTTATATTGTATATTCCAGAAATTTAGGAGCTGTTTATAGCGTTCTAACGAAATATTCGAAACTAAGGAACTTATTTAAATAAAACAGCAATGTATTTCTCACAGCTCTCGAGGCTGAAACGTTCAAGATTATGGGCCCAGTAGGCTCCACTGTCTGGCAAGGGCTGCTCTCTGCTTCCAAAATGACAGCCATTGCTGCACCCTCAAAGGAGAAGAATGCTGTGTCCTCACATGGCAGTAGAGCAATTTGGTACAGCAAGCTAGCCAAATGCTGCATGAAGCCTCCTTCAAAAGGACCTTAGTACCATTCATGAGCGAGGAGCCTTCATGGCCTAATTACCTGTTAAAGGAAAGGCCCCAGCTCTTCATATCATCACATTACCCATTAATTTCAACACCTGAATATTGGAGGAGATACACTGAAACCATCACAAATGGCAAATAGGAAATGATCTGACGTGACTCTAACAGAAGTTGGCTGTGAGAGAGAGGGGTGTTAGAAATAGTGCAAGCTCAGGTGAAGATTGGGACATAGATATAAAGTAGGCTTCTAGGCTTAGATGGAAAGTTTGTTTAACTAAGTAAATGTAAGCCAGAAGCAGAAGGAAAAATCAAGATTAGATTCAAAGGTTCTGACTTGGATGACTGCATGGATAGCGGCACTCAACTGATCATAAGGAGAAAGTGTGTGGGTGGACATAACTCGTGTTCAGATGTGTAATGAAAAGAACCAGTGGGGCATATAAACAGAGATGTCTGACAAACTTTTTGAAATCTGGGTGTGGGATTCAAAAGACAGGTCTGGGCTGCAGAAATATAATATGAGATTTTGTGAATGCCACAAAGAATGAGTCATTTTTAAGAGCGAAACTTTTTGAATAGTGTGGGTTTATTACTTTAAACATTAAAACTTTGAAAAATCATTTGGTGGAAGATCTTTCTAAAATTTTATTGCACATTTTTCTGCCATCTTAAATGATGCATCTGGAACCAAATTTATTTTTTTCTTGTCTCAGGGTCATCATTATAATCATCTGTTATGATAGCATACTATAATTCAAACATGCTCTTGGAATAATTGAGATGCACAGAGCTGCTTCCCTTTATTAAGCAACTTCAGATCATTGCTGGTTTATTTGTTCTTGAGTTTCATTTTTATCATTTCTATGGTTTCCATTTGCTTTCAGCTGTCACTTCCTGCAGCTATTAATGCGTCACCCTGAACTGATATACTGTGTCCTTTCAATAATTTGCTCCTCAGCTGATACTAGTTGGAGAACCGGATAATCCAACATATGGTAGCTATGTGCAAACAGTTTTAGAAGAAGGCATAGAGCATCTCCCCTAACAGGCAACTACACTGGCTTTAATGATACACTTTGGCAATACCTCTGTGGACTCTTCAAAGGACTTTGGTGTTTATATTTTAGTTTTCAGCTGTGTTTCATAAAGTTGCATGTCTAAACTTGAGTTCTGGATTAGTATAATGTTATTGTATGCCTATCACAAAAGGACAAAATAAACCAGTGGTTTATGAAAGTATAGCTTAATGTGTATTTTTAATTTCTTAGAGATAGAATCCGCTGTGATTTTCATCAATTATGTAAGATTAAATTTTCAGACTATTTTTTCAGTACATTTGCTATAAGAATAAAGAAGACAATCTATCTGACTAGCAGGTCTTTAGTGTGAAGATTGTGCAAGGTCAGTATTCTAACAATTTTTTCCAGATGACTAGATTGAACCTGGTCGATTGAACACACCAGTGTTTCTGCAGGGTGAGCCTTCATTGTTTTCAGTCCATGTGCCCTTGCATTGCTTTCCGGGCAGGTTTTCCTGATTCATTGTCTTGTGTTGGTCTATGCTAATACGCTGAAATGTGTTGCAGTTTCTTTCTCTAGTTGAAGTCATCCTTCACCATTTGTCACTGTTTGTCACCACAAATGCTGCTTTGAAGCTCTTTTTCTCTCACACGTCCACATTCGTTAGCAGTTTCTTGGTAGCATCTACCGGGTTATTTGTCCCTGAAGAGTATCATTTTTGGTTTATTTTCTCTGATATTCATTTAATGATTTGTTACTTCAGCTCAAGCCATAATTTCCTGTCAATTATATTGTAAATTTCTCATGCATCCGTCAGCATGTCTTCTGGTATTCCTCTTATTATGTCTTGTCTTCGGAAATTTTCTTTCTTCTATGACCTTTGTCTTTCTGAGGGTTTCATCTTTCCCTTCCTCTACCTTAGGACCAGGAATGCATTTTCTGTTTTTACTCCAGCAGCTTTTTAAAAGATAGCAAGAAACATGCATGTAAGACAGCTCCCTCCACTCTCATTTTCTTGGAACTTTTGGTATCTAGACAGACATGCACAGGCCAAGGGGGAATGCCATGCTCTGATTGGAGTTATGTGGTCACAAGCCAAGGAGCTACCAGAAGCTAGGAGAGAGACCTGGAGCAAACCTTTCCCTAGAGCCTTCAGAGGCAGCATGGCCTCACTGATACCTTGATCTCAGGCTTCTACCCTCCAGAAATGTGTGACAATAAATTTCTGTTGCATGAGCCACTCACTTCATGATATTTTGTAATGGTAGCCTTGGCAAACTAATCCAGTTCCCACAATTTGTCTCTTTTTGAACAAAGGCAGACTCATCCAAAGAAAAATCCTTTGTAGAATCTGTTTTGCACACCTCAAGAAGGAGACTCTGGGGTTTTGGTATTGAAAAACCCAGGAGAAACTTTCTGCCCAGGCTTAAAAAACAACTTTTCAAGACAGTGTTCCTCAAACCTAGCTTTATCGGAAACACTTGGATAAACCTTTTTAAAAAATGCAGATGTCTAAGTTTAACTTTCTGGAGAATCCGATTCAACCTATTTGGGAAATAACTTAGTTATCTATTTTGAATAATTTGTTTATATAATTGTTATGACTGGCTCAGTGTAGGAAGCACTTACCTAAGAGTTTAAGTAATGAAGGAGAGATTTTGATAATTGGGGCATGTCATTCTTGGCGGAGAGGGGAAGGTAATCTAATAAAACCTTGACTTCCTTGCCTCCATTTTCTTTTTTTTTTTTTTTTTTTTTTTTGAGACAGAGTCTCACTCTGCCCCCAGGCTGGAGTGCAGTGGCCGGATCTCAGCTCACTGCAAGCTCCACCTCCCAGGTTCATGCCATTCTCCTGCCTCAGCCTCCCGAGTAGCTGGGACTACAGGCGCCCGCCACCTCGCCCGGCTAATTTTTTTGTATTTTTAGTAGAGACGGGGTTTCACCGTGTTAGCCAGGATGGTTTCGATCTCCTGACCTCGTGATCCGCCCGTCTCGGCCTCCCAAAGTGCTGGGATTACAGGCTTGAGCCACTGCGCCTGTCCCATTTTCTTCGATTTTAAGATGGAATGAACTAACCAGGAAACCTCTGACCTGAATTTTATTCTTGTAAAGCAAAAAAGATGGGGACCGTGAAAGAAAGTGAATGTAATAAACTTCTAGGAACTTTAATAGGCAATGAATAAAATGTTGGGTAAAGTTGGGTATTACAGGAAATCAGATTCCATTCACTATTCTTTCAACAGAGTTACAGAGGTCCTACAATGAGCCATTTAATATGGACATGAGCAAAGAAGAGATATGCTCCTATGACCAGAGTGTCTAAAAGAAGAGATGACTAAAGAAGAAATGACAGCAAGCTTGGAAAGGTAATTCTGGAAATATGACCTCAGGCGCTACGGAAACCTCCGTGGCTGCATGAGGAGCCCTCTCATGAATCCAGACTGTCAAAATTATGTGCAAAATATTGAAAGAGAGACACATAGAGAAAAACTACAAAAGAATAATGCGAAGATAAGAAAAACATGGCCAGAAAAGCTGAACCCTTTGCGGTAGCAGAGCAGGCATTATAGTTTTTATTCACAGATGGGTAAACTGAAACTAAGAAAGATTAAGGAACTTGATTGTATCTCATAACTAGTCAAATGGTACTGAGGCCTGCTCTTTCATTCCTTCCACTACCGTGGTGTTCCACTACAGAAGCTAACGTTTCTGTTCTCTGTGGTGCAAACCTAAAGGAGTCACATGTTTTCCTGGAGAAAATAAACCAAGAATTCCAACCTTCCTTCATATTCATATAGATGGCCTATACACAAAGGAAAAGGAAATACTCATTAGTCTTCAAAAATATTCTTTTTGCTGAGAGTTGGAATAAGAAAATCCCTGAGAAAGAAGGGATATAAGTATACTTTTTCCTGACATCAAAAAATTAGGATATGTCACAATGTTTAATTTTTTTCTAGGTCACTTTTTATAAACATTCATATTTTTTGAGTTATTGTAGTCAGCTGCCTGATTTTAAAAGCTTGTTTGACTGCCAGCACTTTGGGAGACCAAGGCAGGCAGATCACCTGAGGTCAGGCGTTCCAGACCAGTCTCGGCAACATGGTGAAACCCCACCTCTACTAAAAATACAAAAATTAGCTGGGTATGGTGGCAAGCACCTGTAATCTCAGCTACTAGGGAGGCTGAGGCAGAAGAATCGCTTGAACCTAGGAGGTGAAGGTTGTGTTGAGCTGAGATAATGCCACTGCACTTCAGCCTGGGCAACAGAGACTCTGTCTCAAAAAAAAAAAAGAGAAGTTGTTGTTTGAATGAATGTCTCTCAGTTCTGGAACTTGAGAGTGGAAAGATTAATCTCTTTTCATGACTAATTATGGCATCCCCTTATGTCCAGACGTGGTTGTAATTTAGGCCTTTATTTAGTTAGCTGTTTTGGATTTGATGAAAATCACTAAAACCTCTCACTGAATACAGTTCTATGACTGACTATAAGTGAAGCCAGACTAGGGCTGTGAAACACACCTAGAGATAGACTTTTAAATTGTTAGTTGACTGTTAATGTATATTGGACAAAATCAAAGGGTTCTGTAATTACCTAATCAGTCCTCCCAATAAGTCTTTGAGGTAGATGGTGAATACCATTGAACTCATTTTGCCAATAAGAAACTGAGGCACTAGGAAAATGTATACTACTGCCATTTATTTCTGTGTTATATGCAATTCTGAAAAAGAAATCCTGTTTTCTTTCCCACTTTCCATCTCTAGTCTTAGAATAGGTTAATTTTCAGTAAATAATGAGACTAAGAATAAGAGAAAAAATACTAAACAGAAGCGAATACAGAACCAGCTGGAGTACACTTGAACATAGAGATAGATTTTCTTTTAGAAAAATCCTTCCATCATCACAGATATTTATAAACCTTGCCTAAAACATCAGACTTGACTGACATACTACATTGTTGATTCATGATCTATTTTAAAAGGGAAAGAGGGCACCGTCAGGGTGTCCACACAAAGGCAAGCAGGTATTCTGTTCTATTTGAAAAGAACAATGAGGATCATGACCTGTAACTTGCAGAGAGTTCTCCGCACCTCTGCAAGAACTAACTGGCCAAAAGGACATCAGAAATAGATCATGGAATTTCCAGGCAAAGGGCAAAGGAAGGATGTGTACAAAGTGGGCTTTCTTAAGCACTGAGAGATCTCAACGCCAGTCAAGAGCGTCCAGGAGAAACATGAGTGAGACTGAAGAGCAAAACAGCTGTAAGGAACTGGCAAGGGTCTGCATCTTTAGAGTTTTACTATATTTCCCTGCCTGTATTAGTCAGTTACAAGGGTGCATGAAAATGCTGTGGCAAGGTCTGGTATTCATTCACTACCATCTGTTTCAACTGGTGTGAAAATTACCCAGAATTCTCTAGGCAGGAGCAGAGCCTACAGGAAACTTAGAGGGCATTTAATTCAATGTTCCCATTGTACAGATGACAAAACCAGACACAAAGACATGAAGTGATTTGCTAAGGTCACACCACTTATTAATAATAGCCTGCAGACTAGAGCTAAGGGTTCTTGAGCTCCAGAGCTTTTATTTCATGAACACTATATTGCCCCTACTTTGTGTTAATTCATTTCTCCATTCAACAAATATTTATCAAGTGACCACTATGTGCCAGATATTCTGCTAAGCACTGTCGAGTGCCTAGTATTTTTCAAGAAAAAAATAAAGCAGTCTCTGACCTAAGACCCCACAGTTTAGAGAGGGAGGCATATATGTGTTAAGATACTGACAGCAAAATGATAAATACCAGAAGAGTGGTATGTGCAAAGAGCTATGGAACCAGAGAAGAGGGATAAGTGTGGAGCTTGCAGTGGCACAGAATTTGCTTTCTTCGTAGGCTTACTTTACAAAATCAATTATTTACCTAAGAATTTCAATTTAAATCTTTGATCTGAAATAAGATCATTTAAAAATTATATGCTTTGATTTTTTTTTCTGATAAATGTGAATCAAAAGCCATCATAGCCATATTTTTTCTCGGAGGTTTAAGTTTTGAATAGGCTTCTGATATGGGTTGAATTGCGTAGACCCAAAAAGATATGTTTAAGTCCTTACCCCTGTTACTTGAAAATGGGATCTTATTTGGAAATAAGGACTTTATACAGATAATCAAGTTAAAAAGAGATCATTAGGGTGAGTCTTAATCTAATATGACTGGTGTTTTTATAAAAAAGGGAACTTGGACACAGAGGCAGATGCATACAGATGGAAGACAATGGCCATGGGACTGCTATGACGTATCTACAGGTCAAGAAACACCAAGAATGACTCCTTAGAATTTTGGATTTCTTTAACTTCAGAATTCCAGCCTCCAGAATTGTGATAGAGCATATTTTAAGGCCTAAGTTCATGCTACTTTTTTTAAGGCAGACCTAGGAAACTAATACAGCTTCCTTGGAGAGTGATCAAAGAGCAGGACTAACTTCTATTCCTAATAGCTTGCTGCAAGACTTGGGAGAAAAACACTGGCATCTGTGCAGCCATTTTTTTATGAACCTTGTGGAATCTTGACTTTATAACTATCACAGTGAGACACTTGCAGAGGATTCTATGGATGCTGAATGGAGATTTGAGGACATTCATCTATCCTCACCTCCTCCACATAACCATTTGTGTTCCTTCAGTAAGTTTTCAATGCTGGTTTCTTAACATTGTCACACAAATATCTCATGACACAATAATTATGAACAGCACACCAAGGCTAATAACACGTACTCCATTTCTTTGGGATTAGAATACCAGGCTTTCTGCGCTGAAATGATTGGGCTTGCAACTTTCCATTGACAAACTCTAATTTGGTGATTTTTGTTGAAGAGTAAGCTTCTGTTTTAAAAATGATTTTGATGACCATAGCTGCAATAACGGGTACAGCACTTTTTAAAACCATGAAACCATGACTGTAGGTGGCATTTGAAAAATACACTCTTTCAACATAGAAAAAAGTGTATAAAAGTTATTAGGCAGCATCTTTGAGAGTTGTGTAACTTTATCTGGAAGACTGTTGTAATTATTTGAAGACCTAGGTATTCGCAACTTGCATTAGAAACATCAGCCCTTCTACAATTGACTAGTTGTGCATCTGACACACTTCACTTACCCTCTCTGGGCTGCTGTTTCACAGAGCAGGAAACCTGAACAATGATATTTATTTCCTTAAAGGATGATGAAGAAACAGAAATTTGTGTCAGGGATGCTTTTGAAATTCAACAAGTTGGAAAAAAAGAAAACTTTTTATACTTTTCAAAGCATCTTCAGGCGGACTTGTTTTTAATTGATAAAGAGGAATGACATTCTGTCTGTACTTGAGACTCTTATGAAGAGCTGTTGTATATCCAGACACTGATGTAACAAACTTATGGTAGAAAATGTTGGTTGCCAATGAAACTAGAAGCTTCAAGAATGGCCTGAGATCTAAAACCTCTGTCCTGAGATTCAGCCAAATATTGGGCACAGCAACTTATAGAGCCAGGAAGTTCAACCCCACCTTGCTAAAAGACCAGGTAGTGTCACAGGGTAGAATCAGAATGTCAGTGTTAATGTACTAGGTTATGGACAGGAATACATAAACAAGTCTGACAATACAAGCAGAGGGATTGCTATTGAAGGTCTTCTTGTATCTATTATACATTCACAGGAGGTGGTTTTACTAGAAGGTTCTTGAAGGGTAATTGCTTACCTGTTGGATTAAAAGAGAGCATCAAAATCTTGATTTCCATCTTGAGGTAGAGTTCATCCTGTCCAGCTATATCTCTACTTTTATCTACAGATAATAACATTTAGACAGATGTGTTAACTTGAAGCATCATACAGAAAAAGCTTTCATGAGGATGACTGAACTCATCTCTATGGTGAAAACTATATACAGTTTATCCCACATACCCAAAATGAGTCACATAAGGGGTTATCAACTGTCCTGATATCAAACTTTGCTTTCTCTTCACTAGCAAATTGGGGCCAATGTTTAACTAGTATAAGCAACAATATTGTCTCCCTTTTGTTCTGGTCTGTTCTGTAGTCCTTTATGGGCATTTCAAGCCACTTTTGCTTTCTGCTTTCTGCTATGGGGCACCTTTTCTTATTTCAGTTGTTTTAGAATTAGTCCCTGAATCTCTTAGGCTTGGAGGGTTGACTCACGGGTCTGCTGGTAACATTTCATTTCTCCTCACCACCTCTCAGACAAATGAAGAATCAGCATAGCAGGGAGGAATATCAAACTCATTAATGGGATTTGAGGGTCACCAATTGAAATATTGCTTAAATCAGCTGGAGGATGAAGAGGGTGAATTATATGGTGCAAGATGACATGCTGACAAGAGTCCTATCTTCATTAAAACAGATGATTCTGTAGGTTTCTGAAGGTGTTATATGTGAGCTGAATCTTTATGGGAGAGACAGAAGATGTTAGGTAGACTAAGAACAAAATTATAAGGGTATCTGAGTATGTGATATACTAGCTATTGCTTTTTCAGGTCTAAGAGCTACCATTAATCATGGTTATGGCACATGATAGTATATTGTGTGTATTAGTCATACCTATGCCCTGTCAAAATCCACCTGAATATCTTCTTTGAGTTTTACTACCTTCAGGGAAGATTCCAAATTTTTATATAACTTTCTCATATAATGATTTCATTTCCTCCTTCATTCCTCAAATCCCACAAGGGCACATATGTTCTCATCCTGGCCTCTGTGGAAATGTTCAAGTTTGCCACTAGCCTCTGTCTTAGAATGTGTGTGAAGCCAAGAGAGGACTATTTCCATTCACCAGAACTTCTTCTAAAGTCTTCTGATAGATGTTGATGGATCCTGTGCCATCAGCAGGTCAGTGTAATCCGTTGTGCCAGAGTAGATGGATGGACGATGGTCTCTTCCTAGACAAAACTGTGGAAAGCAGAGAGGAATTATCCTGTAATACTGCTGCATTTTGCTTGCTGCTACAAAAGTCTCTCTAGCTCTCCCTCTCTAAAATGTTTTCAGGTGCTTAAGTTTATAATGCAGAAAGTGCTACCACCGCTAAGGGTCTCCATAGTTCGTCATAATTATGGTTCTTAAATCAGTTTTTAAAGTTCTTTTTATTCAGAGTAGAATATAGCATCTCCTCCCACCTGAAGGGCACAATTAAATATCTCCTTTTTGGTCTTGGAAGAATTTCAAGCAAGCATCATTTGGCAACATGCCTTAGGTCATTATAAACTTTACTACAGCAACTAATTCAACAAATATTTGAAGGTCTATTTTATGGCTAAGCATTGTGCTAGGCTCTGAGGAAAGGGAGGAATGTAAAAATGAATAAGGCATAGTCCCTGACTGCAAGGAGCTAACAACCCAATGGTGAAAATAGATATTCACACAGCAAACTATATTACAGACACATAAGGAGATTCCTATGGGAAACAAGAAGGCAGAAACACCACTTTTATTTAGTAGATGTGTACAGGCATCAATAAGATTACACCACTTGAACTGAGCATATTACCAGAAGACCAATGCTTACACTGAAACCCCTAGAACCTGTGGCTATACCTACCTGAAAAAAAAAAAAAAAAAAAAAAGATCAGAACCTACAGTTCTGATCTGGGTCAATGCCTTCCCCATGACTCATCCAATAGTAGAACAGTGGTTAAGCCTGGGTCGTCCAGTTCCTGGTTGTTTTAGTACCATGATATGAATGTAGTATTCTGTATTCCTAGGATTTTCATTTTTCTAAGGTTAGCTGTACTGTTTGAAAGGCAATAGTGTGGAAGGACAAATTATATCTTGGTCCTAGATAAATTTATTTTACATAGCATCTTCCAGAGCTTACCAAAGTGCTCCACAGTGACTATGAACTGAAACACCATGTTCCTAATTGCTAATTGAAACAACCAGGCTGGTGTCTGTCTACTTCTCATTCTAGTGGCTAACTCAGAGCTCTTTTTATTCTCTCTATGATG
The DNA here is from genome assembly GCF_002776525.5 of Piliocolobus tephrosceles. Classification (NCBI taxonomy): domain Eukaryota; kingdom Metazoa; phylum Chordata; class Mammalia; order Primates; family Cercopithecidae; genus Piliocolobus; species Piliocolobus tephrosceles. The sequence continues at coordinate 162,783,918 of NC_045436.1, read as the reverse complement.
ACCATAAAAAATAAAGACCTTTAACTTAGTCGAATATTTGTGACCCTGAATTGCACACATGTTATTGAAGCTTGCTTCCCTTTCAAAGCAAGGCTATGGTTTTGCTCTGGAGTCTCAATTATCTCCTCTTGCTATAGAACAGATATGTCAGGTAACATTTCATTTCTCCTCACCACCTCTCAGACAAATGAAGAACCAGCATAGCGGGAAGGAATATCAAACTCATTAATGGGATTTGAGGGTCACCAATTGAAATACTGCTTAAATCAGCTGGAGGATGAAGAGGGTGAATTATATGATGCAAGATGACATGCTGACAAGAGTCCTATCTTCATGAAAACAGATGATTCTGTAGGTTTCTGAAAAGATGGACATTCATCTTATATTTTCCTGAGGCTATTGGCAAGTGACTCTGGCTGAAAAGTTTAAAACAAAGGTGAAAAATCATTCTGGTTCAGTAAAACCTCTGCATCAATTTTTCATGATATCTTCTGAAGAATCACTTTGTGAAAATACAAACTATCAGTTTTCTTGCATCTTGGACCATTGAAGATTTGGCATAAGGCAGAAGGGCCTCTGACCTCAGCAAATTGTTTCTACCTGTGGACACCCAGCCTGTGTTTATTTTCTATAGCTCTAGGCTTTACGAATGTAAGTGTATTCATCTACTCTCATGCTGCTAATAAAGACAGACTCAAGACTGAGTAATTTATGAAGGAAAGAGGTTTAATTGACTCACAGTTCCCCAAGGCTGGGGAAGCCTCAGGAAACTTACTATCATGTCCTTCTTCACATGGTGGCAGGAAGGAGAAGTGCTAAGCAAAAGCTGGAAAAGACCCTTATAAAACCATCAGACCTTGTGAGAACTCACTCACTATCACAAGAACAGCAGCATGGGGGTAACAGCCCCATTACCTCCCACTGGGTCCCTCCCATGACACATGGGGATTGTGGGAGCTACAATTCAAAATGAGATTTTGGTGGGGACACTGAGGCAGACCATATCATTCTGCCTCTGGCCCCTCTCAAATCTCATGTCCGCACATTTCAGAACACAACCTTGCCCTTCCAGTGGTCCCCTAAAGTCTTAACTCATTCCAGCATTAACTCAAAAGTCCAAGTCCAAAGTCTTATCTGAGACAAGGCGAGCCCCTTCTGCTCATGAGCCTGTAAAATCAAAAACAAGTTAGTTACTTTCTAGATCAATGGGGATGCAAGCATTGGGTAAATACACCTGTTCTTAATGGGAGAAATTGGCCAAAATGAAGGGGCTACAGGCCCAATACAAGTCTAAAATCCAGTGGGACAGCCATTAAACCTTAAAGTTCCAAAATGATCTCCTTTGACTCCATGTCTCACACCCAGGTCACAGTGATACAAGAGGAGGGCTCCCTTGGCCTTGGGCAGCTCTGCCCCAGTGACTTTGTAGGGTACAGCTCCCCTCCTGGATGCTTTCACAGGCTGATGTTGAGTGTCTGCAGCCTTTCCAGGTGCACAATGCAAATTCTTGGTGGATCTACCATTCTGGGGTTTGAAGAACAGTGGCTGTCTTCTCACAGCTCCACTAGGCAGTGCCCAAGTGGGACTCTATGTGAGGGCTCTGATCCTACAGTTCCCTTCTGCATTGCCATAGCAGGGGTTCTCCATGAGAGCTCTCTCCCTGTAGCAAACTTTTGCCTGGACACCCAGGCATTTCCATACATCCTCTAAAATCTAGGCAGAGGTTCCCAAACCTCAATTCTTGACTTCTGTGTACCCGCAGGCTCAACACCATGTGGGAGCTGCTAAGGCTTGGGGCTTGCACCTTCTGAAGCCATGATCTGAGCTGTACCTTGGCCCCTTTTAGCCATGGCTGGAGCGGCTTGGATGCAGTTCCTAGGCTGCACACAGAAACAAGACCCTGGACCTGGTGCAGGAAAACATTTTTTCCTCCTAGGCCTCCAAGCCTGTGATGGGAAGGGCTGCCACAAACAGCTCTGACATGCCAGGAGACATTTTTCCCATTGTTTTGGTGATTAACATTCCGCTCCTTGTTACTTAGGTAAATTTCTGCAGCAGGCTTGAATTTCTCCCCAGAAAATGGATTTTTCTTTACTATTGCATCATCAGGCTGCAGATTTTCCAAACTTTTATGCTCTGTTTTCTCTTGAATGCTTTGCCACTTAGAAATATCTGCCAGATACTCTAAATTATCTTTCTCAAGTTCAAAGTTTCACTGATCTCTAGGGCAGGGGCAAAGTGCTGCCAATCTCTTTGCTCAAGCATAATAAAAATCACCTTTGCTCCTGTTCTCAAAACGTTCCTCATCTCCATCTGAGACCATCTCTCTCTGAACTTTATTGTCCATATCACTATCAGCGTTTTGATCAAAGCCAATCAACAAGTCCCTAGGAAGTTCCAAACTTTTCCACGTCTTCCTGTCTTCTGAGCCCTCCAAGTATCTAGAAAGTTCCAAACTTTCTCACATTTTCCTATCATCTTCTGAACCTTCCAACATATTCCAACCTCTGCCTGTTACCCATTTTCAAAGTTGCTTTCACATTTTTGAATATCTTTGTAGCAGCACCCCAGTACCTGGTACCAATTTACTATATTAGTTTGTTCTCCCACTGCTAATAAAGACACAACCAAGACTGAGTAATTTATAATGGAAAGAAGTTTAATTGACTCACAGTTCCACATGACTGGTGATATGGTTTGGCTGTGCCTGCATCCAAATCTCATCTTGAATTCCCACGTGTTGTGAAAGGGACCTGGCGGGAGGTAATTGAATCATGGGGGCAAGTTTTTCCTGTGCTGTTCTCATGATAGTGAAAAGCCCCATGAGATCTGACAGTTTTAAAAATCGGAGTTTCTCTACACAAGCTCTCTATGTTTGCCTGCCACCATCCGTGTAAGATATGACTTGCTCCTCCTTGTCTTCCTCCATGATTGTAAGGCTTCCCCAGCCACGTGGAACTGTGAGTTCTCCATTAAACCTCTTTCCTTTGTAAATTGCCCAATCTCAGGTATGTGTTTATCAGAAGAGTGAAAATGGACTAATACACCTGGGGAGGCCTCAGGAAACTTACAGTCATGGCAGAAAGGGAAGCAGACACAACCTTCTTCACATGGTGGCAGGAAAAGGAAGTACCAAGGAAAAGAGTGAAAAGCCCCTTATAAAGTCATCAGATCTTGTGAGAACTCACTTGCTATCAGCAGCATGGGAGTAACTGCCCCCTTGATTCAATTACCTTCCACTGGGTCTCTCCCATGATAGGTGGGATTATCAGAACTACAATTCAAGGTGATATTTGGGGACACAGTCTAACCATATCAGCAAATCAGCATTGTGAGAAGTTCCATGTTTCTGTATTCACCCTCGAGCATACCAGTCAACTATAGCTTTTTCTCCACCCCAGAAGTGGATAGATAATTCCAGTGAAAAGAGATAATTTGGTGCCCTCCTGTGTGCCTATGGGAAAGAGTGTAATGCAATATATCTTTGGAGGGCTTCTTAGTTGCTTGCATATAACCCACATTCTTAGGGCAGGAATCCAACATGCCTTCAATATTACGTAATTCTCAGAGGAGTAAGAGTAAAAAGACAAAGACAGACCTGTTCATATTTTCTTTGTATAAAGAGATAAACATAACAAAAACAAGTGTAAAATTTCAGTCCCGGTACCATCCCTTACAACTCTTTGTTCTTAGGAAAGCCATTTATCCTCTTTGGACCTGCAGAGATTTTTTAATGGAATGAGAGCCTGGGGCTAGATGATCTCTAAGGGTCTCCTCAAATTCTATCATCCAACGATTCTGAAATCCCAGGGAAGGAAAAAAAGTTTCCAGATGACTTTTACATTTCAACACTTGGTAAAATGGCTTTTTAGGATTTTGGCAACTTGATTCGCTTTAAGAATTTGGAAAGAAGTTGCAATAAAATGTCCACTTAAACCAGGCATGGTATATAAGTAAGTCTGTGTGTAACCTAAATAAAATTTCTCATTGCACCTGCACTTTCACAAGATGGGATGGCAGCTTGAGAGGTCATCAAGAGAAAACATTCTAATTTCCTTATTTGAGAAGGATGAAGAACATATAACTGTCTTTTTGTAGTGCTTACTGCTTGATAAACGGTGACCAATAGATTATGAAACTAATAAACGAATGGGAAAAGAAAAGGAACATCTGTCTTAACTCGTTTCATGCATACGTAGAGAAAGCAACTATTTTTATGATAATAAAGAACAAGAAAAACATCTACCTATGACTTAAATTATTCTCTTTTTTAGTACCCTGACCCCTAACTCAACAGTACAGCCATAGTGAATCTTACCATTAGAGACCCATTCATCCCGTTGTGTAGCAGTTGAGTATCCCCAGGGTTCTTCTTTATGTAAGCAGTTGTCTAGGGAAAATAACAATTTATGGCTGGTAGCAGTGGCTAAGTAAAGGATTGCTGAATAAATAAGGGGATATATCAAGTTATTATTAGTCATGAGCACTTTTGCAAGAATTGATTTGGAAAAGAATAGCAGATAAGTCCCAAGGAGAGAGAAACAAAGTGAGAAGAAACTGGCAGAAGCGGAGGTACAGGGGTGTTATTGCTGGTGGTGATAACCCACTAGACATGAAACTGAATTTGAGGCAAGGAGTTCTGTTTGGAACATTAAAATAAGGGCATTAATTAGGCAGGAGAATGTTCTTTGACTTTAGACCTATGCTGCACAATACAGTAGCCATTAATCACATGTGACTATTGAGCAATTAAAATATGGCTAGTCCAAATTGAGATGTGGTCTTATAAAGCACACTGAAGACTTTTGCAAAAAGACCTAGTGCAAATAAAAAGATTAGTGCAAGAAAAGTATATAAAAATGTTTAAAGATTAGGGCAAAAAATGCATATAAAACTCTCATGATATTTTCATAGTGTAACTTTTTAGACCAGAGACAATAGTAGCTTTGAACATGATGTAGCAATGATGAGAAGTGGTTGGATTCTGAATATATTTTGAAGTTTCCACCCACAGGGTTTACTGATGGATTGAATGCAGGGTATGAGAGGTAGGAGTCAAGGATGACTCTAAGGGTGCATTTGCCATTAATTGGGATGAGGGAGTGTGCAGGAGGAGATATGAAGAAAGTCGGGCTTAAAAATGTTAAATGATTCACCAAAGGTCACACTGGTAATTCAGAGAGAAATGGAATTACTTGAGCTGTTAGGGAACTCAGAGATCTGCTGGTCTTTCTTATTTTACAGATGAAAAATTTGGAGTCTAGTGAAGAGAAGTGACTTGCTCAAAGTCACACAGCAGAAGAACAGAGCCTCTATGATGGATTTCTTGACAGGTAGGCTAGAAATCCTATATTTTGTTTTTGGATGTTTTTTTTCCCCCATTACACTATATCTGTGAAAGTTAAAATGAAACCATGTTTAACTATGTCTCTAGGTGCATTAAGGAAAGAAGAATCACTAGTGACACTTTAGGGGCGAGTCTTCAAAACTCTCAGGTAAAGCATATTCTAGAAAGTTGAATGTTCGTACTAATTAGATAACTCTAATTAGATAGATAACTAGCTAATTAGTACTAACATTCAATGTCAGCGTTAGGTAGTATTAATGTTATTATGAATACTTACTAATACTAAAGTTAGTACTAATTAGATAACTACCCTAACTTGAATTTGGAATAAACTATTTCCTCTTTAACATTAATTTAAAATCATGATGAGTAATGATAACTATCCCTTAATGAGAAAAAGTTTTTTATCAAGAGTACAAATTTCATCCTTAGCCCAAAGAAGTCTCAAGCCTTATGTCAAAGGAAGGGAGACAGATAAAATATAACAAATTATAGAACACAAAAGCCATCCTTTCAACATTTTTCTCTAGAACGAGAGTTCAAGCTCAACATACTTTAAAGTGGTTGTGGATATTCATCTATTTAAATAGGAGACCCAAATATGTGATCATCTTGTCATCTATTTCCTCATCTCCATTGATATTTTTAATAAAATTTCAAACTAGCATGGCATGTGGTGATTTTGGACATTTGGTAGAAGTCAATTATTGCCACAATAATGCAGCATAACAAACCACACCAAAGATTCAGTGGCTTACTCTGTAATGAAGAGTTTCACTGGCCTTTGTCCCCAGTTCCTGAGTGGTAGCCTCTAAGTCCTGGGGATTTCCTGAGCCATAGGATTGTCTTTGTTATTCATGATGGGCCCTGAGAGTTCACTCAGAGTGGGGATTGGCTGTGCCAGAAAGACCAACCATATGCTTGGATGGTTGAGTTTTGAGCTATCTTGACTTCTTGGGAGAGGAGGCTGACTGTAGATTGAGTGACACGGGAGATGATTCAATCACTCATACTTAGGACACAGAAGCTTAAGTGAACTTCCCTGGTTGACAATATTCTGAGCATTGTCAAACAACGATGTGCCAGAAGGGGAACTCCTGACTCCATGAAGAGAGGACAACGGGGCATCCATTATTTTGGAGCGCCTCGGGCCTTGCTCTGTGTCAATACATTTGGCTAGTTCTGATTTGTATTCTTTTGCTATAGGAAAACTACAATTATAAATACAGTGCTTTCTTGAGTTTTATGAGTCATTTTAGCAACTTAATGAATCTGAGCGGAAGTGGAAATGCGTGGATTTGTAGCCAGTTGGTCAGAAGCGAGGGTGGCCTAGGGACTCCTAACTTTGTGGCTGGTGTCTGAAGTGAAGGCTGTTTTAAAGAGGACTGTGCCCTTCACCTGTGAAGTCCGGCCTAACTACAGGTACTTGGTGCCAAAAGTCATTGCACTTAAAATATAAGTATTTTTATTTGAAGCATATTTAATTAAATCATTTAACGTTATTTACTTATTTTAAAATTTATTTTATTTTGGTATATTATTTTATTTGTATGTATTTATTTTACTTAAAGCATATTTATTTACTCACACATCTGAGGGTCAGCTGGGAAGTTCTGCTTCAAACTGTGAACTGACAGGGCTTGGATCCAGTAGCGGGTCTAATCGATGTGTCTCATTCTGAACTGCAGGATGGAGGAGCTGTGGCTACCTGGGATATGTTCTCTCCATGGTGATGACAAAAGCAACTACACAAGCACATTAAACTTTTGCTTACATCACATGTAATAACATCCTGTTGACCTAAACAATGTGAACAATTCAAAAATTATTGGGTGGGATATATAGTTGACCCTTAAACAACACAAGTATTAGGGGCACCAACCCCTTGCACAATAAAAAAAATACAACTTTTTCTCCTCCAAAACTTAATTACTAATAGCATACTGTTGACAGGAAACCATACCAATAACATAAATAGTCAATTAACATGTATCCTATATATTATATGTATTCTATACTGTCTTCTTACAATAAAGTAAGCTAGAGAATAGAAAACATATTTAAGAAAATCACTAGTTCTAGATCCTTGAGGAATCGCCATACTGTCTTCCACAATGGTTGAACTAGTTTGCAGTCCCACCAACAGTGTAAAAGTCTTCCTATTTCTCCACATCCTCTCCAGCACCCGTTGTTTCCTGACTTTTTAATGATTGCCATTCTAACTGGTGTGAGATGGTATCTCATTGTGGTTTTGATTTGCATTTCTCTGATGGCAAGTGACGATGAGCATTTTTGCATGTGTCTGTTGGCTGCATAAATGTCTTCTTTTGAGAAGTGTCTGTTCATATCCTTTGCCCATTTTTTGATGCGGTTGTTTGTTTTTTCTTGTAAATTTGTTTAGTTCTTTGTAGGTTGTGGATATTAACCCTTCGTCAGATGAGTAGATTGCAAAAATTTTCTCCCATTACTGGGTATGTACCCAAAGGATTATAAATCATGCTGCTATAAAGACACATGCACATGTATGTTTATTGCGGCACTATTAACAATAAGAAAGACTTGGAACCAACCCAAATGTCCATCAATGACAGACTGGATTAGGAACATGTGACACATATACACCATGGAGTACTATGCAGCCATAAAAAAGGATGAGTTCATGTCCTTTGTAGGGACATGGATGCAGCTGGAAACCATCATTCTCAGCAAACTATTGCAAGGACAGAAAACCAAACACCGCTTGTTCTCACTCATAGGTGGTAACTGAACAATGAGAACACTTGGACACAGAAAGGGAAACATCACACTGGGGCCTGTTGTGGAGTTGGAGGAGGGGGGAGGGATAGCATTAGGAGATATATCTAATGTAAATGACAAGTTAATGGGTGCAGCACACCAACATGGCATATGTATACATATGTAACAAACCTACACATTGTGCATTTGTACCCTAGAACTTAAAGTATAGTTAAAAACAAAAAAAGAAAATCACAAGGAAGAGAAAATATATTTACTATTTATTAATTGAAAGGGGATCATCGTAAAGGTCTTTATTCTCATCAACTTCACACTGAGTAGGCTGAGGAGGAGAAGAAGGTAGAGGAGGGGGTGTTGATCTTGCTACCTCAGGGGTAGCAAAGGCACAAGAGGTAGAGGGGGTGAAAAGGGAGTCAGGAGAGGCAGGCATACTAGGTATGACTTTAACTGAAAAAAAAAAATTCATATATAAGTAGACCTGTGCAGTTCAAACACATATCGTTCAAGAGCCAACTGTAAACTCAATCCTACCACGAGGCCATGAAAATGGTGTGGGTATGTAAGTATGTTAGTAGAGGATTGACAATTGAGACTTTTATTCAATATTCTGCACATTTACTGAAGAATATTGCACACTCAGCACAAGCTATCTTTAGCGCTGTCATCTGACAGTTCTGACCTCTCATGTTTACCTCACACACATGTCTTCTCAGAACTCCTCCACGGTGCTCAGTGTCTCACTTACTGTCCTGGGCAACTCTCCTCTTATTTCAAACATAGATACCCCCACTCAGAAAAACAAAATCTTGGAGCTAACTCGGCCTATTATTCTTTTGGATGCAATTTAGTAATCACTTTTTTCTTTTTGTTAACTACCAGTTGCTGTCTATGTGGCCTCCTACAAGTACATTCTCGTTCCTCGCCTTCCTTGTCTGTGAAATGGATATATATTACCTACCTGATAGAACTGAAAGGACATCACAGTGAGATAGACATTTAAGCCCTTAGAACAATAACTGGAACAGAGTAAGCATTTAATGATAATCCTAGGAATGATACTGTGAGGTCAGTATTTTGCAGTTTTGTTTTTCATTCTCATGTTACATAGGATGAAACTGAGGACCAGAGGATCACACAGTCCATAAGAGGCAGAGATGGAATTTTAACTCAGGTAGTTAGGCACATATATCCACCCTCTTACCCTCCATATACTGTTGCACCCATCTTCAGAGCTCAATAAATGGTTGTTGTCATTGCTCTTGTTTTTATTTGAGCTTGTCTTTTAGATCTTGCCCCTGCACCAAGAGACTTATAACAGGTTTTCTCCCAAGCACATTTAATAATATTCTTAAGAGCACTTTAGATAAATGCAGTTTTCCCTCACTTCTTTATGTTTATTTATTTCTATTCCATTTGGTTATAAATGGGGCTCAATGCCTTTTGATGTAAAAACATACAATACGAAAGGAAAAAAAACATAAAGAAAATTGGCGTACACAGGAATTACTTTTTCTATATTGTAATAAATTTATCTAGAGTTTATTTGTGGACCCTCAAAAGGGGAACATGGTACAATGTCATGGAACATACTGTCAATGATATGGCTGCCACAAATAGAGTGGCAAGTAGGGGTAAAACTTTTCTTGCTGTGTTTCTCAACCAAACCTGTTGGCCAAGTGCCAAAGAATTGTAAAAAGAATTTCATGAGAGGCCAAATCACAGCTGAGGGATGTCAGAACCAGTAACCGAGCACCTTGAGGCACCTAGCAACAATTTTTCTTAAGTTCCAAGTGTAATTATGAGGTGCTGTGATTAACATTTTCATAAGATTATTGGAATTGCACATCCAAATGTATGCTATCATTCCAAGTCATCACCTTGGGAGGCTGTGAAGGTGAGGCTATGCTAATGATGCTACTATGACTCAAAACTCATTTCAAAAATCGGCATTCAGTGCCGGTTTAAGGAATCAAACAAAACTACTAATCTCACTACTTTGTAGATACAAACTGTATCACTCAACTTTATCACCAGCCATCCCACCCACCATCCTAGCCATCCCACCCACCATAGTACCCAAGGAATGACCGAATATCTTTGTATCAAAATGTAAAGCACCCTCAAAGAAGGTAGGTTCGTTAAGAATAAAAATGATCTAAACAATACTGTTGGAGTTTCAGGGTGCTAATACATAACATCTGTATCTTCCCTCGCTGAATTAATTAATTAATTAATTTGTTTGTTTGTTTGTTTTGGGGGGAGCGGAGTCTTGCTCTGTCACCCAGGCTGGAGTGCAGTGGCCCGATCTTGGCTCGCTGCAACCTCCGCCTCCTGGGTTCCAGCAATTCTCCTGCCTCAGCGTCTTGAGTGGCTGGAACTACAGGTGCACACCACCATGCCTGGCTAATTTTTGTATTTTTAGTCTAGACGGGGTTTCACTATCTTGACCAGGTTGGTCTCGAACTCCTGACCTCAAGTGATCCACCTACCTTGGCCTCCCAAACCCTGGGATTACAGGCATGAGCCACCATGTCCGGCCCCTTCTTGAACCTGGAACAAACATAGAAATGGATGTTGGAGTTAGATATTTATAGAGCAACTTGCTACATTTACAGTGCTAACGCCAACTGAGGTCTGTGGAAATGCAAGCTTGCTAATTCAACAGCCCTAATATGAGACCAAATGGTCTACCAGATCACTGACTGCTGTGCTACCAGCAGACTTCTAGGGCAGGGAAGGCCCCTTACTCACGGTGATTAGACCTGTGTGCACATCCTGGACAATCCAGGGTAGCTGCTCTGCAAGAATCCAGGGAGGAGAGAGGAGAGTAGGATGACAGTCCCTAGAGTTTACAGGTTTTTATTAGATTCAATACAACCACATGGGAAACATGAACCAATTAAGGGCACCTAACAAACAGGAACTCACTCTTCCTCTTTAAGAGATATTGAAGTGGAGTGGGCAATCCAAATTTATACTCTAGCTAAAGTTGCCTCATGGAAATACAGGGCCAAGGAAAAAGAGAAGATTCCCAAACTTCTCTATAGGGCCAACTACATAACCCTAATAACTCTGAATGCAGAGAGGTTGTGAGCAACGGCTCCAATACTAGAATGAATATACGTACTGTCATGGTAACTATTCTTTTTTTTTTTTTTCTTTTTCTTTTTCTTTTCTTTTTTTTTTTTTTTTTTTTGAGAGGAGGTGTTGCTCTTGTTCCCCAGGCTGGAGTGCAATGCTATGATCTCGGCTCACTGCCACCTCCGCCTCCCAGGTTTAAGCGATTCTCCTGCCTCAGCCTCCTGAGTTTCTGGGATTACAGGCACCTGCCATCACGCCCGGCTAATTTTTGTATTTTTAGTAGAGACGGGGTTTCACCATGTTGGCCAGGCTTGTTTTGAACTCCTGACTTCAGGTGATCCGCCTACCTCGGCCTCCCAAAGTGCAGGGATTACAGGCATGAGCCACCACGCCCATCCTGTTGTGGTAACTATTGTAAAGGGGATAAACTTATCTAGTTGAATGCTGTTTAGCATTTTAGTAAAGTTTTTGCTACTATGGCTTTGTACTATGTTTAATAAATTCAATTCATTGTATACATTTACTGTATATATGACAAAAAGTTATGTACAAGCCTTGCAAGTTTGGGTTGCAGTTGTGCAGGGTCTAAAATGATACTCCAGCAGTGAGGGTTTCTGAGCACCCTGAAAAAGTGCCTCATGAGTACTTCTTCAGACCCCTGCTGGGCTAATTATGTTGACTCTAGAATGTGTCAGAGATACATGGGGAGGCTCTCTAGTCTGTTAAAATTAATGCTGCTAGGCTTAAAGGATGGAATTATTTATAAATGTTCCAAATACAATTATGAAAGTAAAGATGTAAGGAGAGGAAGCAAACATGAGAAATTAGGAGCAGATGTACTATTTCTTTTATATGAAGGTTTTTTGATGTATCACAAACAGATAAACAAATGTGATAACCTCAGCAAATATTTCTCTACAAACATACAGTAACAAAAACAAATGTAACTTTTGAATTGGATGTTGTTTAATAAATGAATTAATTACATGGAATTTGCATTCTAAATTTGATGGTGGCAGTTTATTTATGATAGTTCCTAGTGTTGATCAATATTATAGCATTTCTGGGTATTTCAGGACCGGTTTTGCAACTTACTAAGCATCTCCTAATTATTGTCATACCCTTTACCAACTGTTGTTTCCCCCTATTTCTGATGCCATCATACTCTCTTCATAGAGTCCCACCTATGTGATCTTCTTTCCAGTTCTAATTTTGTCATTTATAGACATGTTTGGTTTTGCACCATTTAGGCATTATAAATCTTACTCAGAAACATGTGCTTCCTTTAAAAAGATTATAATCTAGAAAGGGAGTTAAGCATAAATTGCTTTAACCTAAGCAGAGTAAATGCCATGGACAAAGAACACAGAATGTCCTATAGGAATTCAGAGACTGAAATGGTTATTTCCATCTAGGAACATCAAGAAAGATTTCATGGAACAGGTAGCATTTGAACTGGGTCTTGAATGGGTTGGATTTGAGCATGAAGTGATGGAAAGAAGAAGACAGAGAGAACACAAGACACAAAAGCTTGGCAACAGAAAATTGTAAGGTGCTCCCTATGATTAGGAAATGATCAGTTTGCCAAGGGATAAAACGAGAGAATTGAAAAGAGAGGGTAGGGTCAGGTTTTGGATGATCTTGAATGCACAATTCATTGAGAATGATCAAGTAGGAGACTGCTATGGGCAGTCCAGATCTGTTGCCCAGGCAGAGTAATCATGCGTCAGTAAGAAAGATGCATGTAATATCAAAGACTGAAGATGCAGGGAGTATTAGGAAGCTGTCATAGATAATATTTTGGGTTTTGACACAGAACTCATTTTCTCCTGTTAGAGCTTGCTTTACTGAGTATCTGTTAACAGTCAGCACTTCCTCTTTGACTCACTCTTCTGTTAATTTCCTTCAACATAATTCAGATCTTCACTAACATCAATGTAATCCGCCATTGTGTATGTGAAAATACATTCTTCCCCGACATGCATGCATGCATTCATCCAGTCTCCTCTCGTTCTATGAATGACTCCCAGAAAACATGCAACCCATTTATTCTGTTAAAATATGACTTGAGTGAGACCAATGCTCTTATTATTTAAAAAATCTTTAGAAGTTACAAAGTTTCCTTCTCAGCATTCTTCCTCTTCCCGTGCCCCTTCCTTCTGTCGTTGGAACCTGTGACATACACAGGTTTTATAGAATGACAGGTATAGGTCAAAAGGTGTCATTTTCAATCATATTTAATTACACTTAAAGTATATACACATTAAAGTAATTTTTTCAGTCATAAGACATGACTTCTAAATGCCTTACTTCCACTCAAATGATTAAATCATAACCAGAGTGTCCAATTCTAATTTTCTTGAAAGAAAGACTGCCTATTCATCTTCGTGTTCCCCAGATCCAGCACAAAGGCCTGGTAAACAGTGGGTACTCCCCAAACACAGGCTGAATGAAAAAATGAATACACGAATGAATTACTGTTTTTCTGGCAGTGCTTTCTAACATTATAAAAATAGCATTCAGTTGGACTGCTTCTACTTCGACCTTGGCCATACAATCTTTCCAATTATCTCCATTGCTCTGTTTTTCTCCCTATTATCTTGAACCGTTTGTTCACTCCTTTCCTTTGCTTTTCTGTCTCTCTCAATTTTCCGCTTCCCCTTTAAAGAGCATGATGAATATTAATTATGTTTTAATATACAAAAATAGCACCCACATTGCCTTTGATCTTTCTTTGACTTGTCCTTACTCTCTTTGACTCGTCCTTACTCTTGATTTTTCATCATTTTATGTAAAGCTCAGCCAATGAGCCCCCTTTTCTTTTCATTTTGTCTCCTCACTTCTTCCTTTTGTAACTGCATTTTCTTTTACTTTCCGTTGACTGTTTTTTCTCATTGTCTTCAAATTGTTTATGGTCATATCCCTTACTTTATACAGAGAGCATCTAAATGCAAATATTCCCCAGAAAAATCACAGAGTGGCAGAGGAAAGTAATGGTTTGAAATAAACACTGTATATTCAATTGGTTTCCAAATCAGCACCAGCTAAACAAATGCCAAATAGCAGGCCTTAGAGAGACAAGATTAGTATGTTCTGAAATGAGAAGTTATCTTTTCCTCTCTCTCTAACTTCCCCTTCCTCTTTTTCTTTTAAAATAGCGTAAAGAATTCTTGCAAACAACAAAGGAGACTGAGCTGAAACTTTTGGCCTCATATCAGAGAGTTCATGTGTGTCTTTAGGCAAACAGATAAACAAATGGAATCTGGGAGAGGAAGCATTAATTTGACTTGTAAGCACATCATTTTATACTAAACAAATGAAGATTTTGTATGCTATCCAGTCTCTTTGAGATCCACTCTCTCTGCGAGTGCCTTTGTAAGGCACCACACTGTGCCTTATAAAGATGTTCCTAAAAGATTCAAAGCCATGAAAAGCATCCGTGCACTTTATTAAGGTGTACCTCTGGTTAATTTATGATGGAGTCAGCAAAGAAGAAGTCCAGTAGGGCTTTCTACCTGTGAAATGAACATGGTTTGAAGTCACCAAACAAATCTAAACTGTTGTCTTTGTACTTACTAGCCATGCGGCTTTGGGCAAGATGTAGCTGTCAGAACTCTAATTTCCTCATCTGGAAAATGTGGTAGATTCCAATTACCTGTGTGAAAATAAAATAAAACATTGCCTATAAGGGCTTATAAGAGTACCAACAGTTTTTGGAGCTCTGACTTGTAACAATTACACTATTAAACTATTTCTGAAAATAGTAATAAACATGTAATAACCCTAAATACATACTCTCCCGGAGTATGCAGTGATCTTTCACACGTTCTTGCACATGCTACCCTCTTTTCATAACATGCTCTCTTCCCAGTTTATCACTTAACAAAGTGAACTTTTATTCATTCTTTATAACCTACTTGACACCATCTTTTCAGGAAGTTTGCTCTGCCTTTCCTGAGGATAACTGATTCAGGCATTGAATAATTCAACCAATATTTGCCCAGTGACTTCTATGTGCCAGGCACTATTCCAGGAGATATGGAAATGATTATAAAGAAAATAGTAAAAAGAAAAAAAAAAAAGAAAGAAAAAAGAAAAAAAGAAAAGAACCTGCCTTCATGGAGCTTACATTCCACTAGGAGACAAGGACAGTCTTCAAAACAAATAAGTAAAATATACATAATGAAAAATGTTCATTAGTGCTATAAAGAAAATAAAGCAGAAAGAAGTTCAAGATGCCAGTCTTGGGGATTTGGGCAGTTTCAATTTAAACAGGCTAATCAACAAAGACATTTGAACAAATGCGTGAGAGAGGAGAAAAAAATGAATTACTTGGAAACTGGGTGAAAATTGATCCGGGCAGAGAAACAGCACATGCAAAAGCTCTGGAGACCCACCTTTTGTTTATTATACCGCTGTACCATATCTATTGATACATTTATTAAAATATTTTGTAATTATTAAATGTTTAAAATAAATATATTTGTGTTATATAAATTATACATTTTAAGTTTGCATTTAAGTATGTTAGGCTATAAAGGCAGGAATTGTATCTTATTCCTCTATTAATTGTGCTATGTAGTAGAGTCTAGTCTTGAGCTGGTACTCAAAAATATTTTTTCCATTGAATTTAATTATGAAACTAATCTTTTTGGACAAATGCTAATCTTTAGCATTGTCAACTGCTAAAGTAGTTGGTCAGGTTAGGAAGTCTTAGCATGGTTTGCTAGTCTCTTGTTGGCTCCTGAGCAATAGACACATTCCCTTGGTATCTTATATTTCCTTTTCTTTTTCTTGCTAAATTGCTTCCTTGAAGGCTACTTTCTGATCAGAAGAAAGGTGTTTGGGATGTTGTAGCAGCAATAGGCATTATACTTTATTTCATCGCACTTTGAAGATACTGTGTTTTTCACAAATTGATTTATGGCAATCCTGTGTTGAGCAAGTCTATCAGCACCATTTTTCCAAAGCATGTGCTTCCTTCTTGTATCTTCATATCTTGGTAATTCTCACAACATTTCAAACTTTCTTATTGTTATATCTGTTATGATGATCCGTAATCAGTGATCTTTGCTGTTAATATTGTAACAGTTTTGGAGCAACACAAACCACACCCATATATGATAACAAATCTAATTGATAAATGTGTATGTTCTGATTGCTACAGTGACCAACCATTTTCCTATCTCTCTCCTATCTCCTATCTTTGCAGGGTCCTCTTTTTTTCCTCAAACATAACGATGCTAAAATGAGGCCAGTTAATAACCCTAAAATGGCCTCTAAATGTTCATGTTAAAGGAAGAGTTGTACACCTCTCACTTTCAATCAAAATGATTAGGCTTAGTGAGGAAGGCATATCCGAAGCTGAGATAGGTTGAAAACTAAGCCTTTGTGTCAAACAGGTAGCTAAGTTAAGAATACGAAGGAAGGCCAGGCACGGTGGCTCATGCCTATAATCCCAGCACTTTGGGAGACCAAGGCACATGCATCACAAGGTCAGGAATTTGAGACGTGCCTGGCCAATATGGTGAAATCCCATCTCTGCTAAAAAATTAGCTGGGTGTGGTGGCGGGTGCGTGTAGTCCCAGCTACTTGGGAAGCTGAAGCAGGAGAATCACTTGAACCCAGGATGTGGAGCTTGCAGTGGACCAAGATCACGCCACTGCACTCCAGCCTGGGTGACAGAGAAAGACTCCGTTTCAAAAATAAATAAATAAATAAGTAAATAAATAAAATAAAATAAAATAAAATAAAATAAGCATACAAAGGAAAAGTCATTGAAGAAAATGGAAAGAGCTACTCCAGTGAATACAAGAATGATAAGAAAACAAAACAGCCTTATTGCTGAACAAACCAGCCTCAATATTTCCTTAAGTCAAAGTCTAAACCAGAGCAAGGCCCTAACTCTCTTCAACTCATCAAAGGCTGAAAATGATGAGGAAACTGAAGACAAAAATGTCCGAAGTTAGCAGAGGTTGATTCATGAGGTTTGAGGAAAGAAGTTCGCTCCATATCATAAAAGTGCAAGATAAAGAAGCAACTTCTACTTATGTAGAAGCAGTAGCAAGTTATTTAGAAGACCTGGCTAAGATAATTGATGAAGTTTACTACAATAAACAACATACATTTAACGTAGATGAAATAACTTTCTACTAAAAGAAGATGCCATCTGCGACTTTTGCAGCTAGAGAGAAGTCAATGCCTGGCTTTAAAGCTTTGAAAGGCAGGCTGACTTTCTTATTAGGGTCTAATGCAGCTGGTAACTAAGTTGAAGCCAATGCTCACTTACCATTTTGCAAAACCTAGAGTTCATAAGAATTATGCTAAATCAACGCTGCCTGTGCTCTATAAATGGAGCAAGTCTGGATGAGACAGCACATTTACCTATAGCATGGTTTACTGAATATTTTAAGCCTACTGTTGAGACCTACTGCTTGGGAAAAAAATATTTCCTTCAAAATATATTACGGCTCATTGACAATGAACCTTGCCACTCACAAGCCCTAATAGAGACATACAAGGAAATTAATGTTATTTTCATACCTGCTAAAACAACATCCATTCTCTATTTCATAGATCAAGAACTAATTTGGACTTTATGTCTTGTTACTCAAGGAAGACATTTCCTAAGCTACAGAGGCCATAGATAGTGGTTCCTCTGATGGATCTGGGCAAAGTAAGTGGAAAACTTTCTGGAAAGAATTCACAACTCTAGATGTCATTAAGAATATTTGGGGTTCCTGGGAGGGGATCAAAATATGATGAATAGAAATTTGGAAGAAGTTGATTCCAACCCTCATGGATAAATTCGAGGGATTCAAGACTTCAGTGGAGGAAGTAACTACAGATGTGGTGGAAATAGTGAGAGAACTAGAATTAGAAGTGAAGCCTGAATATGTAACTGAATTGCTGCAATCTTATGATGAAATTTTAAGAGATAAGGGGTTGTTTCTTATGAAAGAGCAAAGAAAATGTTTTTTTTTTTTTTTTTTTTTTTTTTTGATATGGAATCTACTGCTGGTGAAGATGCTCTAAACATTGGTGAAATGACTATTTAGAATATTGCATCAACTTAGTTGATAACATGGTGGCAGGAATTGAGAAGATTGACTCCAATTTAGGGAGAGAATTACTACTGTGGGTAAAATGCTGTCAGCATTGCATTCTACAGAGAAATCTTTCATCAGAGGAAAAATCAATTGATGGAGAAAACATTATTGTCACCTTATTTTAAGAAATTACCACAGCCACCCCAACCTTCAGCAACCATCTCTGATGAGTCAGCAGTCATCAACATCAAGGCAAGACTCTCCACCAGCAAAACGATTACAACTTGCTAAATGCTTAGATTATTATCAGCATGTTTTAGCAACAAAATATTTTTATTTAAGGTATGTACATTGTTGTTTTAGACATAATGTTATTGCACACTTAATAGGCTATTGTATACTGTAAATGTAACTTTTATATGCATTGGGAATCCCAAAGATAGTGTGACTCACTTTATTGTGGCATTCACTTTATTGCAATGGTCTGGAACCAAAACTGCAATTCTGAGCTGTGCCTATATAGTAAAATAAGCAATTGGTAGATTTTAGCCTTTCTGTAGATGTTTTCAGTCATTTTGTAATGAACAGTATACTTAGATTGGAGCCATGGCATCTTAAATTGAAAGGAACCTAGTAACATCTAGTCCAGGCATCATGAATGGTCATACCTATCAAGCCATATAGCAATGGAAAGTGACTCCTTGTCTAAACATGGCTACTGCAACTCTCTTCCAGGCATCTGGTGCATATCGAAATGAAAGATTAGTTTTTCAGGGTGTTTTGAGCATTTTAGATCTATATGTTGTCAACATATCCCGTTTTTTAAAACAACAAAAAAATGCCAAAACAAAATGCCAAATGAAACATGCCTAGGTACAAAATTCAGCCATTTTGCAGTCTCTTATTTGGTCAAATCCACCCATTTTATTTGGCAGAGAAAATGAGGAGTAGAACAACCAAGTGCCTTGTCCAATCACAGAGTGAGGCAGGGGAAAACTCAGGACTGGAACCTCTACAAATCCAGGCTGTTATAAAAAATCTTTTTATTTTTCAAATGCAAATAATAGCTATTGTCTTTAATGTACACATTCAGCACTGATATTTAAATGCATTAATAAACATTGCATATCCTTTTTCTTTCAGCTTGTTTGAAGGCTTAGTGTAGAAACAACTTCTATTACATCAAAGATCAAAACATCAGGTTTGGGAACATTTGTGTGCTCATTAGAGTTAGTGTCAAATGTATCTCCCTGGCTCACACCTACCTGCCATTGAAGGGAAAAGATCTTATTAACTATTTATGGAAGACCCCAGGCGCTTCCTCTTGAGAGATCCTGAACATGTAATTTTCACCACTGCATGGTAACTGCCACATTTCCTCCACCTCTGCCTCTGCTCCCAAACAACCCTTTAATAGTCACTGATATTAACACTGCTGTGGATTTTACCCTCCAAAGTCATGATTCTTAAATTGGCTCCCTTCATTTCATTTCTGGCTAGTGCCTTGCTACGCTCATAGCTCACTACCCAGAAAGAAGAGAAGCATTTCTTTTTTTGTTGTTTATTATTTGTATTTATTATTATTATTTTTTAGACAGATTCTCCCTCTGTTGCCCATGCTGGTTGCAAAATTCTGTGCTCAAGTGATCTTTCTCTTTGGCCTCCCAAAGTGTTGGGATTATAGGTGTGAGTCACTAACCAGGCCAAGAAGCCAGTTTTTACTCATGCATTTCCTGTTATGTCATTTTTGTTATGGTGATCCCAAGACCACTTATTTTGCCTTCCAAAAGTTACAGGACTCTTGTGTGTGTGTGTGTGTGTGTGTGTGTTGCATATATGCATATGTGTGTGTTACATATGTGTGTGCAACAGAGAGACAGAGTCTTTTGGCTTTAATTTATAGGCTAACTGGTTTTCAAAGGATAATTTAATGGCAAGAGAAAATAATAATGTTACAATCTCAAATGTTTATTGAACATTTTTCTCAATTTCTACTTCCATAATTTGAAAAAAATGTATTATCAGTTAATTGTTTAAATAATTTGATAATCTAATTAGTTAATGTATTTCTTAGTCTATTTTAAAGACTTAGGTTTTTCAAAGTATAATTTACATTAACAAAGTTTACCTTCTTAAAGTGGACAGTCAGGTGAGTTTTGACAAATGTATGCAGTTGTGTAACTATAATGATAATCAAGATGTGGTAAAATTTCTTCCCCCAAAATGTTCTCTTGTATAAAAGTATACAGAGTGCAAAAGGTAGTCTAACTCTTGTCCTGTCTCAGTCCTTGGCAACTGGTAATGTTCCCTGTTCTTTTGATTTTTGTCTTTCCTAGAATGTCAGATAAGTGGACTCCCACAGTATGTAGTCTTTTGTGGATGACATTTTTTCATAGCATAATATTTTAGAGATCCATCCACAGTGTTGCACTTTTGCTCCTTTTTACTGTTGAATAAGTTTCTATTATATAAATATACCATGAATTGCGTATCCATTTACCAGGTGGTAAAAATTTGAGTTGTTTCCCATTTTTGGCTATTAATAGCTATTATAGACATTTGGATACAAGTCTTTGTCTGGATAAGAGCTTTCGTATCTTTTGGATCAGGGTAGCTTGGTTATATGATCAATATGTGATTCTTTAATAAATGGCCAAAATGTCTTTCAAAGTGCCTGTACTATTTTACATTTTCACCAGCGATATATGAGAGTTAGAATTGTTCCAGTTTTACCCATATTTGATACTTTGGTCTTTTTAATTTTAGCTATTTGTGAGGGCTAATTTTATTCATCACCTTGGCTGGGCCGTGGTGCCTAGATATTTGGTCAAATAATTTAGATGTTTCTATGAAGGTGTTTTGTATGAGATTAGCATTTGATTTTGGTGGACTTTTGAGTAAAGCAGGTTGTCCTCTATAATGTCAGTGGGTCTGCTTCAATTAGTCAAAGACATAAAAAGAACAAAAGGTTGACCCAAATTCCTCTGAGCAAGAGGGAATTCTACCGGCAGACTGCCTTCAAACGTGGTCTGCAACATCAGCTCTCTGTGGTTTGCCAGTAGACTGTCACTGGACTTAACTACGCTTTCCTGAATCTCCAGTCTGCTGGCCTCCTCCACCAGATTTTGGACTCACTAAGCCTCCACAATTGCATGAGCCAATTCCTTAGGATAAATATCTTTATGTAGATATCTATCTATCTATCTATCTATCTATCTATCTATCTATCTATCTATCTATCTAGATACATATCTACCTATCTAGATAGATAGATAGATATCTAGATAGATATATCTAGATCATAGACATCTAGGTAGATAGATATAGACATCTTATTGGTTTGTTTTCTCTGAAGAACTCTTATTAACATCATGTTCTAGTGGGTTTATGATGATATCTCATTGTGGTTTTAATTTGCATTTTTCTGATGACTAATAATATTGAATATTTTTAATGTGCTTAATGCTATTTGTGTGTTGTCTTTTGTGAAGTGTCTATTCAAATATTTATCCAGTTATCCAGGTTTTTGTTTGTTTTGTTTTGTTTTGGTTAGGGGGCAGGATTGTTTGTCTTCCTATTATTGAGTTGTAAGAATTATTTACATATTCCAGATACGAGTCTTTTATATAATATGTTGTCTTCCAATATTTTCTCCCTGTGAGTGGCTTGTATTTTCATTTACTTACCAGTGTCTTTAGAAAACCAAGAGTCTTAATAAAACCAAATTTATCAATTTTTCTCTTATGACTCATGTTTTGGGTTCCATTTAAGAAATGATTTTACCTAACCCAAGTTTGCAAAGAACTTTCCTTGTATCTTCTCCTAGATATTTTATAGATCTAAAACGATCTTACATTTAGACTATGATCCATTTGGAGATAATTTTTGTATATACTGTAATGTAAGTGTTGAGATTTATTGTTAGGTACATGATTATTTAATTGTTCCAACAGCATTATTGAAAAGGTTATCTTTTCCCATGTGAATTATCTTTTCATTTTTCAAAAGAATCAATTAACTGTGTATTTGTAAGTTTAGTAATGAATTCTATATTTTATTTCATTGAGCTACATTTCTATATTTATATCAATGATACTATAGATTGCAAGTGAATCTCAAAGTAAGGTAGTGTGACTCTTCTAACTTTATTCATCTTGTTCACAATTATTTGGGCTATTATAGGTCCTTTGTATTTCTATATATAATTTATACTCAACTTGAAATTTCTGCAAAAATATGCTGTGATTTTGATTGGGATTGTGTTGAACCTGTTGATCAGTTTGGGGAGAATTGACTTCTTAAGAATAGTGAGTCTTTCAATCCATGAGCACTATATTTCTCATCATTTATTTACAATTTATTTAATTTCTCTCAGTTATTATTTGTAGATTTTAGTGTACAGATCTTGCACATATCTTGTTAAATCTATCCCTAGGTATCTTTTAATGCTATTGTAAATGGCATTTTAAAAAAGTTTTTGTTTCCAAATGTTTACTTCAACATTAGAAAAATATAATCATTTTTTGAATATTGGTTCTCTATTCTGCAACTCTCCCAAACTCAAATGTTAATTTTAACAAGTTTAAAATTTCTTAGTATTTTCAATATACATTATATTGTAGTCTACAAGTGATAATTGTTTAATAACAATTCTTTAAATATTTAATTAATTCTTTAAGTCTTTTACCATTAGGCATAATGTTATGTGTAGTTTTTGTGCATACGCTCTTTATCATGAAAAGTAAGTTCCTCTGTATTCTGAGATCCCTGTGAGTTTTTTCATGATGAATGTTAATTTTTGTCAACTACTTTTTCTGCATTTATTAAGATTATCATATGGTTTTTCTTTTTTTACTTTTTGATGTAATGGATTATATTGACTAATTTTCGAATGTTGAACTATCTTGTATTCCTATTATAAACACAGCTTGTTCATGATGTAGTATCTTTTTAATGTATTGTTTAGTGAATTTGCTTATTTTTTGGTAATGATTTGTGTGTTTATGTTCACAACGTATTGATATGGTTTGACTGTGTCCCTGTCCAAATCTCATCTTGAATTGTAGTTCCCGGAATCCCCACGTGTCACAGGAAGGACCCAGTGGGAGATAATTGAATCATGGGTGATGGTTTTATAAGGGGAGTGATAGTTTTATAAGGGGCTTCCCTCTTTGCTCAGCTCTCATTCTTTCTCCTGTTGCCCTGTGAAGAAGTGCCTTCTGCCATGATTGTAAGTTTCTTGAGGCCTCCCCAGCCATGTGGAACTGTGAGTCAATTAAACCTTTTTTATTTATAAATTACCCAGTCTCAAGTGCTTCTTCATTGCAATGTGAGAACAGACTAATACGGATATGTTGATCTGTAGGCTTTTTTTCTTGTATTTTGTCTGCTTTTGATACTTGGGTGTTAATCAAGTTTGGCCTAAAGTTGCCTCCTTACATATTTAACTTCAGCCTAAATGTTTTCCGGTACCTTGTGAACTGTAACAAAGTGGAAGTGTAAAACAGCTGTAGTCCACACCTGTGCCAGTCACTGAGTTTTGGCCAATCAAATGTAGCCAACTCTTTGAACCATGTTCAAATAAGGCAAACACCTAGCTGAACTAATTCAGTTGTTTCAGTGTCTCACTTCAGATTTCTGTATGTCATTTCCTTTTTTTTTCTTGGTCTATAAAGAGCTGGAGTCTCTCTGAATCTGCTGTGATTCTGGGGGCTATCACATTCATGGATCATTCATTCCTCAATTAAACTCCTTTAAATGTAATTTGGCTGAAGTTTTTCTTTTAACATGAGTAATATTAATTTTTAAAAAATTAGTTATCAAGTGTTTCACTCCTTCAATTTTCAGGAAACTATTTGGTAGATTTCACCAGTGAAGTCATGTAGGCTTAAAGATTCTCATGCCATTCCATTTATGTGTGTGTTAGTTCAAAAACTTTTAATCATACATTTAATTTCTGGAATAGATAAAGGACTATTCATGTTATCCATTTCTTCTTGAATGAACTTGGTCATTTTTATCTTTCAAGGGATTTTTCCATTACATCTAAGTTGTAGAATAAACAAATAGTTGTCATAGTATTCCTTTATTATCTTATTAATAGCTGTAGGATCAGTAGTGATGATTTTATTTTATTCCTGAACTTGGTAATTATATTCTCTCTCTTTTTAAAACAATTATTTATTTATTTAGCTACAGGTTTATTAATTTCATTAAACTTTTCAGAAACAGCTTTTAGTTTTATTGATTTTTCTCTGGTTTTCTCTTTTATATATAATTCAAAGATTCTTTTACCTACATTACATTTTTCCTTCCTCTTTTTTAAGTTTAACTTGTTTTATCTTTTTCTAGTGTCGTAAGGTAGAAAATTACAGTATGGATTAGAAAATTTTCTTTTTTCATAATATTAACATTTCATGCATTCAGGTCCTTTTGAGCACCACTTTAGATGCATTTCTAAAAATTTTGACATGTTACATTTTCATTTTCAATCAGTTCAAAATATTTTCTAACATCCAATGTGATTTTTCTTTGACTTTTGTGTTCTTAGAAGTGTCTTATTTCATTTTCAACTATTTGAAGACTTTCCTTGTATTTTTCTGTTATTGATTTTTAGTTAATTCCTTGTGGCCAGAGAATACATTTTGTATTATTTCCAGTGCATTTATATTTATTTAGATTTGCTTCATTTTTCAGAATATAGTCCATCTTGAGAAATGTCTATTTGCACTTTAAAATATGTGTATTCTGTTGTTGAGAGGTGTGTTCTATAAATGTCAATTAGTTCAAGTTATTTAGTAGTAGTTTCATGTCTTTTATATCTTCACTGATTCTCTACTTCTAGGTCTATTTGGTTTGCTTTATGTATGATAAGTGCTAAATACTGTCAATTATTCTACAATAATGCTATATAATAACTCTTAGCATAAGGCCACTATTCTAAATAAGTGCTGTTATTGTCTTCCCTTTAATGGTGAGAAAACATATGAAAAGATTTAATTACTTACCAAATGACGTACAACTCATATATGGTCTAGCTGGAATTTGGACCTAGGCATTCTAGAATTTATACATGGTAAAATACTAATTGATACGGTTTGGCTGTGTCCACACAAATCTCATCTTGAATTCCCACGTGTTATGGGAGGGACCCCATGGGAGGTGACCTAACTAGGGGGTTGGGTCTTTCCTGTGCTGTTCTTGTGATAGTGAATGAGTCTCAGATGATCTGACGGTTAAAAAAATAAATGGGAGCTTCTCTGCACAGAACTCTCTTTTGGCCTGCTGCCATCCACTTTAGATGTGATTTGCTCCTTCTTGCCTTCTGCCATGATTGTGAGGCCTCCCCAGCCATGTGGAACTGTAAGTCCAATTAAACCTCTTTCTTTCGTAAATCGCCCAGTCTCAAGTATGTCTCTATCAGCAGTGTGAAAATGGACTATAACAATAAATTGGTACCAGGTGTTGGGAATTGCTGAAAAGATACCTGAAAATGTGGAAGCGACTTTAGAACTAGGTAACAGGCAGAGGTTGGAACAGTTTGGAGGGTTCAGAAGAAGAAAGGAAAATGTGGGAATGTCTGGAACCCAGAGACTTGTTGAATGACTTTGTCCAAAATGCTGATAGAGATATGAACAATAAGGTCCAGGCTGAGGTGGTCTCAGACAGAGATGAGAAACTTGTTGGGAACTGGAGCAAAGGTGACTCTTGTTATGTTTTAGCAAAGAAACAGGAAGCATTTTGCTCCTGCCGTGGAGATTTGTGGAACTTTGAACTTGAGAAGAATTATTTAGGGTATCTAGCAGAAGAAATTTCTAAGCAGCAAAGCATTCAAGAGGTGACTTCAGTGCTGTTAAAGGCATTCAGTTTTATAAGGGATACAGAGCATAAAAGTTCGGAAACTTTGCAGCTTGACAATGCGATAGAAAAGAAAATCTCATTTTCTGACGAGAAATTCAAGCCAGCTGCAGAAATTTGCATAACTAATGAGGAGCTGAATATTAATCCCAAAACAATGAGGCAGATGTCTCCAGGGCATGTCAGAGGTCTTCACAGCAGCCCCTTCCATTACAGGCACGGAGGTCTAGGAGGAAAAAGTGGTTTTGCGTGAGAGGTCATGTGTCCCCATGCTGTGTACAGTCTAAGTACTTGGTACCCTGTGTCCTAGTCACTCCAGCTGTGACTAAAAGGGGCCAAGATATAGCTCAGGCTGTCGTTTCAGAGGGTGGAAGCCCCAAGTCTTGACAGCTTCCACATGGTGTTGAGGCTTCAGGTACACAGAAGTCAAGAATTGAGGTTTAGGAACCTCTGCGTATATTTCAGAGGATGTATGGAAATGCCTGGATGTCTAGGCAGAAGTTTGCTGTAGGGGTGGAACTCTCATGGAGAATCTCTGCTAGAGCAGTGCAGAAGGGAAATGTGGGGTGGGAGCCCCCACACAGAGTCCCTACTGGGACACCACCTAGTGGAGTTGTAAGAAGAGGGCCACCATCCTCCAGCACCCAGAATGGTAGATCCGCTGACAGCTTGCACTGTGCACCTGGGAAAGTCTCAGACACAACGCCAGTTCATGAAAGCAGCTGGGAGGGAGGCTGTACCCTGCAAAGCCACAGGGGCAGAGCTGCACAAGACTGTGAGAACCTACCTCTTGCATCAGTGTGACCTGGATGTGAGACATGGAGTCAAAGGAGATAATTTTGAAGCTGTAAGATTTGACTGTCATGCTGGATTTCAGACTTGCATTGGGCCTGTAGCCCCTTTGTTTTGGCCAATTTCTCCCATTTGGAGTGGCTGTATTTACCCAATACCTGTATCCCTATTGTATCTAGGAAGTAACTAGCTTGCTTTTGATTTTACAGGCTCATAGGCGGAAGAGATTTGTCTTGTCTTGAATGAGACTTTAGACTGGAATTTTGAGTTAATGCCGAAATGAGTTAAGACTTTGGGGGACTGTTGGGAATGCATGATTGGTTTTGAAATGTGAGGTCACAAGATTTGAGAGAACCCAAGGGCCGAATGATACGGCTTGGCTGTGTCTCCATCCAAATCTCATCTTGAACTCCCACCTGTTGTGGGAGAGACCTGGTGGGAGGTGACTGAATTACGGGGGTGGGTCTTCCCTGCACTATTCTTGTAATTGTGAATGAGTCTTACAAGCTCTGCTGGTGTGTTTTGTTGCTGTTGTTGTTGTTGTTTTTTGATGGGAGTTTCTCTGCACAAAACTCTCTTTTTGCCTGCTACCATCCACGTTAGATGTGAGTTGCTCCTCCTTGCCTTCCACCATGATTGTGAGGCCTGCCCAGATACGTGGAACTGTAAATCCAATTAAACCTCTTTCTTTTGTAAATTGCCCAGTGTCAGGTGTGTCTTTATCAGCAGTATGAAAACAGACTAATACATTAAGTGACTGTATTTATTATTTACAAGAGAATGAGATAGAGCTGGGAAGCCAAGAGTGGATATCACTATGTGGCAGATTATAGGTAATTTGTTTCTTCTTCCTACACTTCTTCATTTAAAAAGTGTGCTTCTTAATTTTAGGTGTCACTTTGAATGCATTAGGGGTTGCCTAGAGAACTGGTAAAAGATTACTTCTGGGTGTGTCTCTGAGGGTGTTTCTGAAGGAGACTGGCTTGTGAGTCAGTTAACTGAGTCACAAAAATCCACCCTCAATGCTGGTAGGCACTGTCCAATCAGCTGGGGGCCTGGATAGAATAAAAAGCAATTTCCTCTCTCTCCGGGACCTGGGATATACTCATCTCCTCTTGCTGTTGGACATCAGAACTCTAGGATCTCCAGCTTTTGTACTCCAGGACCCACACCAGCAGCCTCTGGCTTTCTCAGGCTTTTGGCCTCAGAGTGGGTGTTATGTAGGTTCTGAGGCTTTTGAACTTGGACTGAGCTGCGCTACTGGCTTTCCTGGGTCCTCAGATTGCAGAGGGCCTGTTGTGAAACTTCTCAATCTCTGTAATCGTGTGAGCCAATTTTCCAAGTAAACCTTTTCTCATTTTTCATGTATCCATCTATATCATATTGGTTCTGTCTCACTAGAGAAACCTGACTAATACAGTAAGCTTACTACAATGCCTGTATACATTTGTTATACAACAAAAAAAATTAAATTATTATTTTATTTGTTTGTATTTACCAGAATAATTAAAAAGAAGGCAAGTCATTCAACACCTGCATTTTTAGTAAATAACTGTTGTGTTTATCTGCCCAATAATTTGCCATAATCTATTGAACCACACTTTTATTGTTAGAATGCATCCAAATTTGTTATAAATAATGCGTGTGAAATACTATCGCATATAATATTTGACTATATTTCTTATTATCTCTTTAGCATAAATTCCTAGAAGTGTATTACTGGATCAATTGTACAAACAGGTCTATTTATTTTTAGTTTGTTTGCTTTGCCTTTAGACTGTTTTACATAAAACCTACGTTTCTGTTGAAAAAGAATCCTATCAAACAAGTTAAGCATTATATTTACTTTTTTTAGGAAGTACTTTATTGAGCCACAGCAGAAGAGAGAGACACAGAATAATTGCTATTTCAAATACAAGAAGTTATATAGTTTTCACAGTTTAAGCTAATACATGTATACAAGTTGGGAGAGGAAAAAAAAGAGATTCTAAGATTTCTTATCTCTTAAATATTTAACTAATAGCTGTGTTTGAGAATGTGATTTTATACAATCACAACACATGACATTCACACTGACATAAAATTAAATGAAATTATTTTTAAAGTAGATTTTAAAAATGACTAGTGATCACTCTTATTGTTTAGATTCTTAACAGCAGGTTGACAAGAGGGTTGATAAACTTCCTAAGAAACAACAGGTACAGCAGAACGTAGCCTATGCAAACAAGATCCTATGCTGACAAGCTGTTCAAAATAGTCAAGTCAGAATCATATATTGCATTGCCTTTGAGTTAACCCTATGTTCCTGGGATTTCTTCAGATTTTTCCTTAATGTATATAGATTTATTTCTTAGAAAGACACTCATATTTCTAATTTCATATTTATTCTTCTTAGTAAGGAGTCTTATGTTATCCTGTTTGTTAAAGGGTAGTTGAAGAATTAGCAAAAAACAATTTTCAAATTGTTCTATTACCAAAACAAAAGCATTCAAATTTGGCTGTATATTCTTCTACCTTCTTCCTTCTATTCACCACCTGCCCTCTGCTTTTCAGTAGCTGAAATTTGTTTGTTTTTCACAAACAAACAAATTTCACAGGTTATAATGACATTTATCTGCATTTGTGAATCTAATGCTACAAGTGAGAAATTTTAAAAGTCTGTTTTATTTTGTTCATTACAGGTTATTTTTTTGATGAACGATAATGAATCAAAGTGAAATTCTTTTCATTTAGATTTTTCCAGATAATATTGTGAAATATCATTATTGCCTCAACACTTTCACAGGTTCATTATTGAGGCTAATTCAGTCAAATTTATCATATAAATTGACATTCTTCTTTAGGACATTGTGGTGAGTAAGCTAGTTTTTGGACCATGGCTATTTTAACAAGAAAATCACAACTTTTTTAATACCAAAACTTACTACTGAGCTTTTAATTTTGTTCAACTTTTGTTCAATGCATGTTGGCTGATACAGAAATATATATACGCTGATATGTTTTGGCTGTGTCCCCACCCAAATCTCAACTTGAATTTTATCTCCCAGAATTCCCATTTATTGTGAGAGGGACTCAGTAGGAGGGAGTGGAATCATGGGGGCCCGTCTTTCCCGTGCTATTCTCGTGATAGTGAATAAGTCTCACAAGATCTGATGGGTTTATCAGGCATTTCTGCTTTTGCTTCTTCCTCATTTTCTCTTGCTGCTGCCATGTAAGAAGTGTCTTTCACCTCCCACCATGATTCTGAAGCTTTCCCAGCCATGTGGAATTATAAGTCCAATTAAACGTCTTTTTCTTCCCAATCCTGGGTATGTCTTTATCAGCAGCATGAAATGGACTAATACACACACATATACACACATTTGAAGATAAACATGTATGTAGAAATAAGATACGTAGATGTGTAAGAACTCAGAAACCACTACATACATTTAATGCATTTATCTGTTTCTATGCCCATTTATATGTGTATATATCTTGATGTACATATATCATCAAATCAGAAGTTGAAATACATGCACACATACGCCCATATACATACACATATATAAATATAAATAAAATTGTTTCTGACTTCTTATACGCCTGAGAATGTATTTTTCTTTGCTTTCAAGCAGAAAGGAAACATGGTAGAAAAAGCTGAGAAAAATCCTTCTCCTGCCCAGTAGATGTTGACACACTGCCCTCGTACTTTCAGAGTCTCAGAAAAGAGGCCTGAGATTAATTTCTTTTTCTTTTTTTTTTTTTTTTTTTTTTGAGATGGAGTCTTGCTCTGTCACCCGGGCTGTAGTGGCCGGATCTCAGCTCACTGCAAGCTCCATCTCCCGGGTTTACGCCATTCTCCTGCCTCAGCCTCCTGTGTAGCTGGGACTACAGGTGCCCACCACCTCGCCTGCCTAGATTTTGTAATTTTTTTTAGTAGAGACGGGGTTTCACCGTGTTAGCCAGGATGGTCTCGATCTCCTGACCTCGTGATCCGCCCATCTCGGCCTCCCAAAGTGCTGGGATTACAGGCTTGAGCCACCGTGCCCGGCCGAGATTAATTTCTTTTAGAATAACTAAATTTGGTTTTTGAAAATATATAAGCAGTTTTC
The DNA here is from genome assembly GCF_002776525.5 of Piliocolobus tephrosceles. Classification (NCBI taxonomy): domain Eukaryota; kingdom Metazoa; phylum Chordata; class Mammalia; order Primates; family Cercopithecidae; genus Piliocolobus; species Piliocolobus tephrosceles. The sequence continues at coordinate 162,752,941 of NC_045436.1, read as the reverse complement.
TTTTTCCTGGTTTTGTCTGTGTAGGACATTGTTTTTTATAGTTATAGTACAAAATTCTTCTAGGCTGTAATATAAAAATTTTGCCAGAAAAAAAAAATTCTTATTCTTTTGCTTTTTTTGTTGGAAACTTGATGAGACTGTCAACCTTGTATTACTTTTCTATCACTGTATAGCAAATTATAAACTTAGCAGCTTAAAGCAACACACGATTATCCGCCCACGGCCTCTGTGGTCCAGGAGTAGAGGCATAGCTTGACTGGGTCCTACCTTGGGTCTCCACAAAGGGTAGGGACCTGGCTGCATTCTCCTCTGGATGCTTGCCTAGGGAGGAATCTGCTTCCAAGCTCATTTGGATTGTGGGCAGAATTCATTTTCTTGTGCTTTATGCCTGTGTTTTGCTGCCTATTGACTGGAGGCTGCCCTCAGTTCCTAGAAGATGCCTGACTCCATCGTCCCTCTAGCAATATGGTAGCTTATGTCTTTAAACCAGCAAGCAGAATCTCTCTCCATCTGCTAACACAGGACTTTATAATCTGTAACGTAAGCATTGGAGTAACATCCTATTATCTTTGCCATGTTCTTTTGGTGAGAAGTGAGTCACAGGTTCTCACTTGTGCCAGCAGGGCATTCCAGGGAGGGGATTTTGGAAGGGTGTATGCACTGGACATCACCTTAGGGCATGTCTACCTCAAACCCACCCTCTTTGAGCTCAGAAAATAATTTTCTTTAAGTCTGATTATTGGTTGTTTTTCAAATACTTTATTTTCTCCCTTGGCAACAATGGTAATTTGTAGTTTTCCTAGGCTGGTATTCTATATTTGTTAGGACTTTTATGATGCTAGCAACAGAAATTCAGAGCTAACTACCTTAAGCAAAACCTGAAATTTAATGAAAGGGTCCTGGGGTAGTTTAAGGAACACAGGCAAGGCACAGATCAAAAGAGCAATGGAAAAGTCCAGCAGGTATCAGGAACAAATGCAAGTGGGAAGGGTTCTGTCTTGGAGTGGCCCTGGTTACTGATTTCTGCCTTTTTCTAGGTGCTGCTATTTCTCTCTCTTGCCCCATGCTGCCTACCTTTGTCCCAGTCCAAATCTGGATAATAGAGGATTAAATTAGTTAGTGCACTAGAGCCATTAGAACAGTGTTGGCACATGGCAAATGTCTAGCCATTGTAGTGTGTTATTATTGGTCTTTTACTGTGAATTTTATTGTTATTGCATCATGTATATAATACTGCTGTAGGAGGGGAGAAGCTCCAGTGCTAAACAAGTCTGGAGAATGCTAGAAAGGCTAATCTCAGTTTGTCCCTAGAATTTCAACTTTCTCTTCTTTTCACTAAATGTTACTGCTTTGTCTTTTTCTTGTGCATTCTCAAAGATCTCAAATGTTTTTTCTGTATCACTGATTCTGCATTATACTCTATCAATTGTACTGTTTTTCATTTCAGTGTAGAATTTGAATCTACAATGAACTCCATCTTTCTTTCTCCTGAAACTTTCTTTTCTCATGGTTTCTTCTCCCTTCTCTTGTTTGGAAGAGGATGTTGTCCCACCAGTTTATTCTTTTCTATGCCTCTTTGCTTTAGTTATACAGAGACTATACGGTATGTATCCTCCCAAGAATAGAAAACATTTCTCTAAACATTTTTCTGGTTATTATAATAAATATTTTTCAAAGTATTTTTTTTACTGTGAGCTCTTTAGTTAAATATTATTTTTCTAAATTCTGTTCTTTTATGATTTTGTGTTGATTCTCTTCACATCTAATGACCTTTCCAAAACAGACTGATATCAGATTCTGTCAGTCCCCACCCATTTTCTTCTCTACTCACCTGTCTGGGCAGGGTATAGTAGCTTCACACTGCAAGCACCTGGGATTCTACCCATGAAGCCTTTCTTTGGCATACTTGGGGACAGGACAAAAATGCTGGAGAGCTGGCATTCCTGACAGTAGTCCTCATGGGAATCGCTCAATGATGGAATGAAAACTTCCCAGTTTCTTAGTCTCTTGGTTGAGGCAACTCCAAGTCATGGCCTAAGCTCTCTCCCAGGAGTCTACAGTGGGTCTGCGTGCCTGCTTCTCACAGCAAAACTTGCTTGGTAATGCCCCTTACTGACTACCTTCCCTTGCCTTTGTTACTTCCTCACTCCCTGATTGAAGCTTCCCGGGATCCCATCCCGTATAAACGCTTGCCCTCCAACCTTGTAGGGCTCCTGTAGGGGAACCCGTACTAAGTTAAGTCATTGTATTAGTCCATTTTCACACTGCTATAAATACATACTTGAGACTGGCTCATTTATAAAGAAAAGAAGTTTAACTGACTCGCTGTTGCACAAGGAGCGGAGGCTCAGGAAATTTACTATCATGATGGAAAGTGAAGGGGAGACAAGCAACTTCTTCACAAGGCAACAGGAGACAGAAAAATGAAGGAGGAATTTCCAAACCCTTATAAAACCATCAGATCTTATGAGCCGTCACTCACTGAAATGAGAAGAGCCTGGGAGAAACCACCCCCATGAGCCAATCACCTCCCTTCCTCCACACATGGGGATTACGGGTCTTTCCCTCTACAAGTGGGGATTACAATTCGAGAAAAGATTTGGAGCCAAATCATATCAGTCACCTGTCAAAAAATCAGGTGAATTATTTCCTCTTGGGATTAAATCACATTTTGGATTTAGAACTGGGAAGCAAAATGATGCACATGGTTCCTAATTTTAAATATTGCCATTTGACTTTACATCATGAGGAACAGCATCCTTTCTGTCCTCAAGAGACTCACAATCTAATATTTCTGAACATGTAGACCATAGACCAGCTACATCAAAATGACTTGAAAGATGAATTTGGGACCTTATACCACACCTATTTTCTGTTTGTGTTTTCTGAGTCCTTGCTTGTCTGAAAATATTTCACTTCCACATTGTATAGATTTGGCTCAGCATACTACCTTAGGCTGAAAATAATTTATCCTTAGAATATTGAAGGCACTCTTCTATTACCTTATAGTGTTCAATGTTGCTGAAAAAAAATGCCAGTCTAATCAGTGTTCTCATTCCAGAAGCTTTTAGGATCTTTCTTTTTTCTTTGGGGTTCTTAAAATTTTACAACAATATGTTTGGTGTGATTTTCTTTCTGTTCACTGTGTTGGCACTCAGTGGGTCCTTTGAGTTTAATGTCACAATCCTTTTGTGTCTCTAGATGCTATTTCTTCGATAATTTATTCTTTTTGTGTTATTGAGAATCCTATTATTCCAGGCACTGGAACATATGTACTGATTCTCTATATGCTGTATTGTTTCTTACACATTCTCTCTCTCTCTCTCTGATTCTCTCTCTTGCATTCTTGCATTCTTCTTCTTCTTTTTTTTTTTTTTTTTTTTTCCTTCTCTACATTCTGGGGGATTTCTGAGTTTTATTTGTCTTTTATTTTCTTTTTTGTTTGAGATGGAATCTCGCTCTGTCGCTCAGGCTAGAGGGCTGGAGTGCAGTGGCACGATCTTGGCTCATTGAAACCTCCACCTCCTGGGTTCAAACAATTCTCCTGCCTCAGCCTCCCGAGTAGCTGGGATTACAGGTGCATGCCACCATGCCCAGCAGAGTTTTGTATTTTTAGTAGAGACAGGGTTTCACTATATTGGCCAGGATGGTCTCAATCTCTTGACCTCATGATTCACCCATCTCAGCCTCCCAAAGTGCTGGGATTACAGGTGTGAGCCACCACACTCAGCCTATTTGCCCTTTCTTTTACAGAGTTTTTAATTCCTGCAATTGTGCATCTGCTCTCTAAGAACTCGTATTCTGTGAATATTTCATTTTTATAGAATCTTGTTCACATTTATTGATATAGTATATTGATGTTTTCTCCCTGTTAATTTTTTTAAAGCTCTCTTCTGCTTCCATTTTATCTAGGATTTACTTTTTTTTCCTAGCATGTTGATTTTGGCTTTTTCTCCTTTATGCTGCTGTTTCCAAAATTTTTGATTATCCATTTATAGATCTTAAGAAAGCTTTGTTAACTGATGTGTATTCATTTTTGTTTATTATATAGTTTGAATTCTCATTGGCCTTATTGGTAGTAATAATTCTTCCAAGAGTCTAGCAATAAGTTGACTTTCGTTTTACATTGTGGAGAGGTTGTAAGACTATCTGTTTTATCTCTCTGTTTAGAAATTTTTGTGGCAGGCTTGGAGTGGCTACATAAGCCACTAGCCATGTGCCAATTAAAACTGGAACTAGGTCCTGTGTTTTCCAAATGAAGTTAACAAACTTGGCTCTTAAATTCATAAACTATGTAATGACATTGGCTGTGTATCAATTCTTGCTCCCAACTTGTGTTAAGTACTCCTGCACTGGTAATTTCCTGGTGTATATATTGACCTTCGTTGAAAAAATTCTACCTAACAAATGTGATGAGCTGCTACTTCCAGGCTATTATTTGCACATATTGGGGGATATTTTAAAGCAGAGACTTCAGGCCAAGTGGTTTTAATCACCTGAAAAGCAAATTATCCTGGGGTAATTTATTAAGTTTTTTTTTTTTTTTTTTAATGTGTTTTTGTCCTCTGGAATCCTTAAATAGAAAAGAAACTATCCGAGGTGGGTATTTTTAGGCTGGAATACCATGGCGCGCATCTGCCTAATAAAGTTGTTGTTGAAGCCCTTCCTGTTGACTTTTAACCTCAGGGTCTGTGTAAAGCCCCTCATTCATTAAGCAGTTGATTCCATTAGCAGCAGGCTGTGTCTGGGATCCTGGGGACCCTGCACCTGGCCTGCTTTCTTTCTGACAAATCATCTAATTTTATTGATAGCCACCTGGAAAATTATATTTAGGACAGGGGGCCAAGACACACAGCTCAGAACCCACTCCTCCAAAATGAGCAACAAGAGACAACCCCCTAGAATAGGCATCTCCGCAGCCAGGCCACAGAAAGGGGCATTTTTAAAAGACTGACTCAATATTGCTTTGCCGAGTTCACTCTGCTATTTCTTTCTCTGAGGGGTATTTTAAATGAGGTAAGTTTCTCCTGCAGCTCGCATTTCAGAGGGGGCAAGGCCCGCTCCCAGTCTGCCATCAAAAGTCTTCAATGGCCCTTGTACCAGAGTGCCTTGTCAACTCCTATATGACTGTGTCCCCCAGGCCTCACAAGATGCTTGTGGGGTGGTGCCTGGCTGTTCGGGAATAGCAATGCTTCTGACCCCTGGCAAGCCTTCTTTCTGGCTGCCACATCAGATCAAAAATTGTGTGAGATTATCCCTTCAGGAGGCAGTTCTCCTTTTTCAGTTGTTAGCAGGTGTTGCGGAACAGATTCACACACACTCTGGGGAGATGGGAAGCGCATCAGTGTGAGAGGGAGAGATTTGCTCCAGGTTAATGGTGATGATGCCACACCTACACGCACCTCATGCAGTTCCCAGAATTTCATCCAGAGCTCTGAAGCAGTAAAGGCAAAATTGGTGAAAAGTGTTTTCTTCTGGGGCAGAGAGAGCAGAAACCTCCTAATTACTACAGAGAAAGGAAGAATCTTTGTCAATTATGTTTCCAGAGATGATGAAAAGCTTGAGGGCACACTCCAAAGTAGAGTCAGAAAACTTATTTTGAACAGAAAACAAAACAAAACCAAACCCCGGAAGATTGCACATGGTTTTAGAAATGAACCCATGTTTGCCCCCGTTTCTTCAGATTTGAAAAGTATGGAGCTTGAGGTTTCTGTGGCTTTTCTAGCAGCTTAGGTTTTATGAGTTCAAGTTCTTAACAATCCTACGTTGAGTTCTATGGTTGCAAATAACTAGTCATCGCTGATTGGAAGTGGGGACTGACATAGTGAAAGTTTGCTATGTTTAAAAACTATCAAGAAATAAATAAGAGCTTTTGCATAGATTATGCAGACTTATTGCTTTCAACAGAAAGAAATTATCCAAACTAGACCAACTAAAGTATTGCAAAGCAGAGCTCCTTGGAACCTATTTTAATGCCTAACTTTAAAATGGTTTATAATTCATGTGATATTTAGCAATCATAAATAGTGTGATAATTGTTTGCATGCCATAGCCTTTTAGAAAGAGTTTGGAGTAGGGGAAATGACAGTTCATTTGGATTGGGGGACCCATACTTAGGTTCCTTTCATATTTCCTATTGACTGTGAGATTTTGAGCCACTTAGCCATTTAAAGTCATAGTTACTACTATCTCAGTCTGACAAAAATGCAACTATATTACAGGGTTATTGATAGAAGTAAAAACAAAATAAAACTATAAAACATGTAAGTCACCTTCTCATTTTCCATAGAATAAAATCTAAATTCCTTGCCAGGACTTATGGGAGCCTGCGTGCCCAATCCCCTACTTCCATCTCTAGTTCATCCACTATTCAGCTCCCCACTCTCCTTGTCTCGGCTGTTTCCCAATGTATTCTCCCAATCTCAGCACAACCCTCTCTTCTTAGAGATGTCTTCCTTTACCATATAGCTCTAGGTAATATAGTGTCCTCCAGCTCTACCCCATTTATTCATTCATTTGACAGTATTTATTGAGTATCTACTATGTGCCTGGCATTGTTCTAATAGCTAAGAATATAATACTGAACAATCTCCAATAGATCCTTCCTTTCATGAAACTCCAATTCTTATGGGGTAAACAGATTATGAACAAGCAAACAAAATGATTTTGGAGCATAACAACGTCTCTAAAAAAAGCAACATGAGGGTGGATGGGGCTAGCATACTTTGAGGTGTCAAGGTCACCAGTGAGGAGGTGGCTTTGAACTGAGACCTCTGCTTAAGCCAGAATCTTGCAACAAAAAGGAGATAAGTTCTTTTTAAAAGAAGAATTTCGTATCCCACTCCATGTTAAAGGAGCGGATTTTGTGACAAGAATAAACCGGGATAAAAATGTACTTCTGCAAGATAAACTTGAGTTGCCGTATCACTCTTTCCCACCAAGTTCCCTGACTTTAGGGGGACCATCAAATTTTCCTTGGAAACTATTGTAACTGCTGGGAGAAAGTACCTACAACAGAGTCCAAATTTACAAGGTTTTACAATGCGTCACTTCAAAAGGGAAGCTTTTGAAAATCCTGAGTTGGATGTGTGGCTGATGTTTTATTTCGCCATGGAGAAAGTTGCTCTTTTATGTTCCTCCTCTTCCCTTGGTCACCCACGTTTCCAAAACAACCATTATGTGATTGGCAGCAGGGCTCTTCTCACTGGTTGTACAGATAGGCTGTCCATGAGGTCCACAGCTGGCACCATGGCTCATTAGGCATTTTTTCAAGGCAGTCATCTCGATTCTGACTGTTTTCAGACCATGGGTCTTTCCACTGTGGCTATTTCTTCCTCTCTCCTCTGATGTTTCACTCTCTCGTTGCTTTAATATGTCTTCGGGGAGTTTCTTCTCTTCTCAGTGTATCTGGGAGAATGTTTTTCTGGAATCCTTACTTAAAGAGAATTATGAACCACTGGGAAAGAGCTCTTCTGTTGATTAGGCTTTTTTCTCCATTTGGGGGAAATCAAATGACTAAAATATAAATTTGGTTTGAACAGTTCTTAAATATCTTTTTTTTTCAACATTGACAGGAATTTTGCTTCTGCATTTTGATTTTGCACATTTAAAAAGTCAACCAGAAAGACTCTTAACAACTAAAAGTAGAAATTGCAAAAAGCACTCTAAATACAAACCAGCAAAAATGATGATGAAAAAATGTCTTTTGCACGTCTGATCTGTAAACACGTCTAATGGCTTACTCAGAGGATGATGATAGTATTATTGCAAGTCACGTATTCTTGGAAAGTGAGTCCCAAATTCAATTTTTAACTGTCCCAAATAATTTGGAAAGGTTGTCAAATATAGTTTTAAAAAATGCAACACTCTCATAGACCTGCATTACAATTTGGAGAAAACAGAGAAAGACAGGGTAAGGTATTCATACTTTTACTAATGGATGAGGCATGTATCAAGTCAAAGAAATGATCACATATTTCACACAAGGCATAACATGAGCTGCTCCAGAGTAGTGGTAGGTTTCAACATGATTCTGCCTAGTCTCCTGTTGTTTAGGAGCAAAAGAATTCAGCAGCGAGTTTTTCTAGATACCTTCATCCTCTGAGTGGCCCGCTAGATGGACAGCTTTCCATCTTGAGTTAGTTTAGCTAGAGACTCAAAGAAACATCACTCCAAATGAGACAGTCACATCAGATGAGCCCCTGGGATGAAACCATTCTGATTGAAGGCAACTGAAAGAACAACTAGATAATGACTCAGAATGCACAAAGTTCCCTTGAACTTTGATTCTTTTGGCAAAAAAAGCTCAGTTTTTGAATGCCGTCATTTCCTGCTTTGGTGGCTTGCTTTCTCTACCCTTCTGCATTCTACATCATCATAATAACTAGACGTTGAGAGGTAAGGGAAATTAGTGCTACCAGAACACAAGGAAATCTGTCTCCCTTATAAGGTGTCAACTGCACTTCATAGTGGCATGTCTGGTCTTTGTTTCTGATTCTAAATTGCAACACTAACATTAGGTGTTTAGGGTGAGGGGAGCTGAGCAAGAAGAGGACTTCAGGTATAAATCAAGGAATTTAGTGAGAATCTAAATGCAAAACAACAACACACATTCTGCTAATTCAAAAACTGGTCCTACTGCTAAAGAAGTTAGCAACATAATTATATTTTCAAGTATGTTATGGTAGATTGCAAGAGTGGAAACACATTTGTCTCATCGCTATGAGCATATCACTTCGTAATGTGATGCTGCTGCTTCTCTCTTTAAGAAGTGAAGTTGATTTCTTTAGTCCTTGAATTTGAGATTGTTCATGCAACTTGCTTTCAGCAAATGTGATGGAAGCAGAGGTGTACTGTGGCTTTTTCTCTCTCTAGCTGACACAGAACAGAGACAAGTTATGCCATCTGAGACTTCCTAGACCAGAGATTAGCAAACTTTTTCTGTAAAGGGTGAGATGATAAATATTTCAGTCTTTGCAGGACATATGATCTTTGTCATAACTACTCAACTCTGTTCAACAAATGAGCGTGATTGTGTTCCAACATTAAAAAATAAATAAATAAAAGTATGTATGGTCCATGAGCTGTAGCCTACCAATTCCTGCTCCACACCAGTCCACCTGCCAAACACCAGCCAAACCTCCAGCTGAATGCAGATGTCAATAGACAAAGATAAGATCTGGCACAGACTGGAAGAACCACCCAAATGATACCTGACTCATAACTTTGGATGGTTTATTATTCAGGAAAAAACAAATGATAGATATCTTCTCTTAGAAATAATATGTTCATTTGTTTATAAACTCAAGTACCAAGTAAAACGAATGCTTTTTGATGCATTCTTTTTGCATCAAATTGCTGCATGAAACTACGGAGTACAAGTCAAAGACAAAAAGAGAAAGAAAGAAGTCTCTCCAGAATGACTGCAGCCCAATTTCTGTTTTCTAAGAACTTAACAGTCACCAAGCCACAAATTCAAACGGAGAGAAGATTTGAAATATGGGTATATATAAAACATTCTTCATGAACCCCATGGTGGCAGCATCTTGGGTTTTGATAAGCTTAAAATAATTATAAATAAAAGGCCCATTGTTTATGATATTTACACAAATTGTAGGATCCCCAGTGATACCAGGTAAAAACTAATATTGTGTGAGAAAATGGACAGAGACAGCTTTGGAATCCACAGCCATTTGCTTGCATAATAAAATAAAAGCAGGAATTTGATTCATTTGTCTCAACTTATTTAGCCACACTTCTGATGGTAATATTGCTATTTGGTACATCATTTCTCTTCCTTGAAATTCTTAACTGTCACTTTAAAACCTGACTGTTTATTATTACGTGTCATTCTTCAAGTCCAGAAAAATCACCAAAGGAGACATATGAGACATTCTTTTAATGCCAGGATTTACTATAAATCACAATTTCTTCTTCTTTCTGGAAAAAGAAAGGGGTAGAAGACAAAGATGACAGGGGGCACCTGTGCTTAGTTACATATGATTTGAGACTCAAGTTAATAGCATGAAATATATTCATACAGTGAACTTCTGCAAATGTGAAATTTCTGTGCTTCAAATCGAAATTCATTACCAATGGAAAGGTTTAAAACCAGAGAAAATGACTGGGGAAAGCTGCGTGAAAATATAACAGGCTTCAAAAACAAGAGAAACACAAGATTAAACTAAAAAGAATGCCCTGGTGTTTAGTTGGTTCAGTAAGATTTTATATGCATAAAATCTTCATAATTAGGAATGTACAAAGGAAATTGTGATAGGAAAATGTAACGACTGAAATTATATACATATTCAAACAAAATAATGATAGTATTTATGAAAGACATAAGCTATATACATTCAAATTTATGTTGGAACTAAGCATAGGACTTCCCCAACTGTCACCATATATATAAAATTTTTAAACCCTGGTTCAAATTCACATCACTGCAATTCTGACATGAAAACTGGTACCAAAAACAAACAAAATCTTCCTTGAAGTAATTTGCAAGTGATCTAATTAAATAAATGAAGTACAGTTGAAATGGAGCAATTGTCTTACTTTTAAGTTTATTCACACAGTAATGAGAGTCAGGTTAACATGTGCCAACCCTGTGGCCTTTCAGGTGCAGACATTTATCAAATTTGACTTGAGAAATCAAGGAAGTCCAGCGTCTTGAGGAACTGGTTTCCTGAAGAAACAGAAGAGTTAATTACTAGAGGCGGAGGGGGGCGGAGGGCGGGTGGAGAGCATTTCAGGGTCAGGAAACAGAATGTGCAAAAGCCAGTCTTGTGATAGGAAGGAGAATTGTGCATGTGATGAATTAAAAGGAGTGTGCCGCCATTCAGTCGTTCACTAAGATCACGGAGTCATAGGCTGGAATGGGCCCTTGGGATGCCCTAGTTCAATCTATTCATTTTACAGGTGAGGAAACAGACTCAGAGGGGTTAAGTGACTTGGCCAAGGTGACACTGCTAATGAGTGGTGGAGCTGGGATCAGAGCCCAGGGCTTCTAATTACCCTTTTAATGCTTTTTCACCACACCATGCTGATTCTTTGTATCTGTGCTAATGAGTAGATCAAGATGCTGCAAAATTAGCATAATAATTATTTGTATATAAATACTGCATTTAAAATACTGCTGTATAAGATAGCTTATCCTTCATGACCCATACCTACAAGCTGTCAAGGTATGACTCAGAAATAAATAATGAACAATTGGCTTTTCATCACTTAATGCTGCAAATCAATACCCAAGCTTGAGACTTGTATGCATTAACACAAACCCTATATTAATGCATTCTAGATTAATGACATTTTATATATTGATTTATTTCTTTATGTAATAACCATAGTGCTGTTTTCTAAGCATTGTACGGGGATTATAATGGTCTCATTTCAGGAAAACAAGATCCAGTTGCTTCTTTCAAGTTTATAATTCAGTAATTCTACTTATGCTTTACTCTTTTTCTCTTTGCATCTAAAAGCTGATATGTCTTTTGAGGTACAGCCTGGCACAAAAAGGATGAGATTTGTGGGCAGAATTTTGGAAGAATATCTCCCAAGAGAACATTCAGAACAGGTAACTTCTTAGATAAGAATGGTTTAGGGGTGGAGGGGATGAGGGTGGGTGGATGGGAGGAGATTGCAGTTGTTACTTAATTAGACCTTGGTTAGGTCTTCCAATTGAAATTACCTGGTGTTCTCCTATGACAGATTGCCCTGCTTTGGAGAGCTGGTGATGAAATCTGGCCATTGAATTACACTGCACTATAAACTTCATTTGTTCTTGGGTGCATAGTGATTTGCTATAATAATGATCATCCATTTGCCAGACAGCTGACATTTTTTAAAAGCTTGATTGCTTTTGGCATGGCATTATTAGTCCTGGAAGAAGGCAGCACATTTGTAGCAATTCTCAGCTTGAGCAAACTAGAATATTCACCTCTCGCAAATGCTGGCCATTTAAGATCTGCATGTTAGACTTTGACATTTTTTTCTAGCAATTCTACAACAGCATATACACTTTTATTTTTCATTGACACCATTGTGAATATGCCCATCTCTAAAATTTCAAGGGGGTTCACTTAAGCTACTGAGTTTTATGGACAGAAGGGCCAAGAAAAGTCCCCAAAGAGTGCATGCTGTCAACTGTCATTTTTTTTTTTTTCTTTTTTGGCTAATGAAAGCCAAACCATTCCAGACAAACCCTTTTCTAAGAAATGCACTATATATCTGGATCCAAATAAATACTCATCTGATAAGAATCTAAAAGCTCTACTGAATTACAGTGGATGAGAACCTGATGATGGTGATTCTTTGAAGATTACTGAGGAAATCAACTCTCATCTCTGATTCTGATACTTTTTTTAGTCCATCCATGTTGAAAATGTCTACGGAATGATTCTGTTGTACCTTGAGAAATGAAATTCATAGGCATGGTTTCTCTCACACAGCAACTTTATATACAACGATGAGAATAGAAGAAAGGTCATTTCCAAAGAAAGTGACATTTATTCTGTATTCGCTGAAAAGCCAAAAGAATTTTCTCATTCACCCATACGGACTGAGCCCTGCATCTCTCCCAGAAGAGGTGAAAGAAACTGCTCCTATCTGCTCCTGCATCAAACTTCAGGCTCAAGACCTGTCCAAGAAAAAAAAAAAATGTCTTCTTTCAGAAATGAATCTGCTGTCCTCATCAGAAGCCTTATTTTGTTTAGAATTCAAGCTTGCTTGACAGGTATTCTATACTTTTTTCAATACCACTAAGCTAATGCCCACCTCCTTTCTGAATTGGTTTTGTCCCAGTATTACCCTTCATAGCTTTCTCTTATAGAGTAAGACAATAGCTGAACAGGTTTATATACAATGTGTAAGTATGTAGATTGTATACGGGTGTGTGTCTAATATATGTATACATGGAATGTAGGTACATATATGTATATACATATGTGTTTATGTATGTATACCATGAAAAGTTACAATAGTTCCAAAAGGAACATACGCAGGCATCAATTACTGAGGTTAGTAGAGGCCACGACCAAAGTCAAATCAACGTGTCCTTCCCAAACCTCATATTAACCAACAATGCCATAAGATCTTTTCCCAAATCCCTTGCTAACCAGACTGCCTGAATTGAGTTTGAAATAGCAAATGTCACAGAGAAGTCAAGCAGTTTTTAAGCAGTGGCTTTACATAAATTTGAATCACAGTTCCATCCATTCCCAGGGTCCTACTGAGGGCAAGGAGTGCAGGTGCTGTAGCAGAGAAAGGGAGAATACCGGTAGGATGGAAAGTTTTTCTGACTTTCTTGCTTGTCCTAAGTCAGAGCTTTGTGGCCTCCATCACACATAATGAATAATTAAGAGTTTATTGTCTTTTGCTCAGTTGAAACTGATTTTGTTGGAAGATTGCATTGCAGAATGGTTAATCACACAGATTTTGAAGGTAAATCATGGCTATGTCACCTATTAGTTGTGTAATCTTGAGAAAAGTCCTTAACCTGTTCATGCTTCTGAATCTTCACCTGCAAAATAAATTTCATTTATTTTAGGTTATTGTGAAGATTAAATGAATTAGTACATGTGAAGCAACTATAACAAATCTTGACATATGGTTAAGCACTGTAAATTGTGAACCATTTAGGAATGCCCCATTGGAGATAGTTTAGGTCACTCAGAAATTGTAAATTTTGAAAGGTGAGAGACCATGTTTTTCAAGTTAGGGCTGAACTGGAACTGTGAATCTGATGGTTGAATAATAAACAGAGTAATTATTGAAGAATTAACAGCAACTCTTATGGTATTACATTTAAGACTTGAACCTTACTCAAGCTACTTTTAACGTCTTTAATGTTTAAGGGCTATAAATGTCAGAGCTCACTAATTTCTTTGGCTATCAATAAATGCCAGTGACTTTGAGAATTGCTATCTCTTTAGCTTATCTGGCAAGAAGAGCACAAGCTTAAAGGGTGTGCAAGAGAGCACTGATGACCCACTCTCTTTCCAGTGGAAAACACGGTTTTTGAAGTTAATCAGCCTCTGAGGCCCAAGTCCTTCTTTTTTTTTTTTTTTTTTATTATACTTTAAGTTCTAGGGTACATGTGCATAACGTGCAGGTTACATATGTATACATGTGCCATGTTGGTGTGCTGCACCCATCAACTCGTCAGCACCCATCAATTCATCATTTATATCAGGTATAACTCCCCAATGCAATCCCTCCCCCCTCCCC
>NC_045436.1:162651305-162693712 GCF_002776525.5 Piliocolobus tephrosceles | reverse complement strand
AAAAAAAAAAAAAAAGATTGGGCCTTTTCTGAACAGGAAAGCACATTCCGAATATTAAGTAGGAAAAATAATTTCCATTTTTCAACAACTTTGCATGCCAGGGGAATAGAGATTTTGGAGGCAAGAAAATAAATGGTTCGAGTAAATCTATAGTTAAAATATTGATATTGAGCCTCACTGACTTTCTCTCCCAAATGGAAATGCTACCTGCCCAATATACTGACAAGAGCTGTCTGAGGGCTAAATGTAATATAGAAATTTAGGGTTAATAAAGTGATTACCAATTGTAAGAAAAAAAAAAAGAGTTATGAAACTAAGGCAGTAATAAATAGCTTATTAACCAAAAAAAGCCCAGGACCAGACAGATTTACAGCTGAATTCTAGCAGAGGTATAAAGAAGAGCTGGTATCATTTCTACTGAAACTATTCCCCCCCCAAAAAAAAAAAATTGAAAAGGAGGGACTCCTCCTCAACTCATAAGGCTAGCCTCATCCTGATACCAGTACCTGACAGAGATACAGCAAAACAAAAGAAAACTTCAGGCCAATATCTCTGATGAACATCGTGCAAAAATCCTCAATAAAGTACTGGCAAACCAAATCAAATACTGCAAATAGCGTATCAAAAACTTGTCCACCACTGACAAGTTGGCTTCTTCCCTGGGATGCAAGGTTAGTTCAACATACATAAATTGATACATGTAATTCACCACATAAACAGAACTAAAGACAAAAACCACATTATTATCTCGATAGATGCAGAAAAGGCTTATGATAAAATTTAACATCCCTTCGTGTTAAAAACTCTCAATAAACTAGGTATTGAAGGAACATACCTCAAAATAATAAGAGCCATAAATGACAAACCCACAGTCAATATTATACTTAATGGGCAAAAGCTGGAAGCATTTCCCCTTGGAAACTGGCACAAGACAAGGATGCCCTCTCTCACCACTCATATTCAATATAGTATTGGAAGTTCTGGTCAGGGCAATCAGGCAAGAGAAATAAATGAAGGGTATTCATTTAGGAAGAAAGCCAATTATGATTATTATTTAAAATGTTAAAGTATCTGAGTTGCTTTTTAAAAAAATGTATTTTTATATTTGCAGTTTAAAACTCATACTTGAAAAACTATTTTATTGGTTTATTGTTCACTGATGTTTAGCTAATCATATTTCTTGAGGAAGCTGGTTTATTTCTTAAAACAATGGATTTACTATAAATAGAATTGAAAGACAAAATTGACAAAGTCAACATTTTTAAATTTTACTATGTTAAAGGTTCTAAAACTGATCTCTATTTGTTGAAATAGGAGCTTTTGAAGTGCATTAAAAAGACCAAAGATATACTAAGTCCAGAACAGAAGTTTCTTCTTGCTGTATTCTGAAACACTTGAAAAAAAGTGAAAAAAAAAGAATGTCATTTTGATTATGTAATTCATTTGAATTATTGCTGTGATAGTATAGCATCTAAAATTGCCTCATGTATGCCAATGGTGGTCTCATTTATTGAGATAAGGGATATAAGAAGGTGACAATTTTATAGTGAAGACAGACAAATTCATTGTTACACATTTTAAGTTTGAATTTAATTTAAATTCATTAACTTCATTGAAAAAATGGATTCATGTTGAGAGGTGCAGTAAACAATTAGATATACCTGTCTGGCATTACACAAATTTCCCAGGTTGCAGAATTTTTTTAAAAATGAACCTTTAGAAATGGCATTTGGAACTTAGAGAAAATTTATATTAAGAAGGAAGGAAAATTTAGAGGAGGAAAAACCAACAGACATCAATATTAAGTGTGAAGGAATGATGACAAGGTAGGAATAGCCACAGCACTAAGAAGAGGTATAAGACACTGTGGTGCTACATGAACAGGGAGGGAGAATTTCAATGAGACAGTAAGCAGCAATGTCAAAGCATGAAGCATGAGTGAGGTCAATGGGTACGACAGTGCATTAGTCCATTCTCACACTGTTATAAAGAAATACCGAAGACTAGATAATTTACAAAGGAAAGAAATCTAACTGACTCACAGTTCTCCATTGCTGGGAGAACTCAGGAAACTTACAATCATGACAGAAGATGGAGAAGCAAAGGCACATCTTACATGGCAGCAAGGGTATGAAAGAAATTGCAAAACACTTTTAAAACCATCGGCTCTTGTGAGAAATCACTATCATGAGAACAGCAGGTGGGAAATGAGCCCTATGATCCAATCGCCTCCCAACAAGTGCCTCCCTCAACATGTGGGATTTATGGGGATTATAATTCAAGGTGAGATTTGGGTGGGGACACAGAGCCAAACAATATCAGACAGTTAACACTTATTGACCAACTTTTAGAAGCTTCTTATACAATGCCTAATTTGTTCCTCCAAAAATCCTGCTTAGATAAAATTATCCTTGCCCCTTTGCAGAAGGAAAAACTGGAGCTCAAGTAGACTAAGAAAAACTGCCAGTGGCCGTAAGGCTAAGAAGCTGAAAAATTGAAAATGAAACCCAAACTCTAGTGTGAGGATCCAAAGTTCACACTTTCTTTCTTTCTCTGTGCCAAATGAATGCCACAAATAAGAGTCTTTAAAAAAAAAAGAAAAGAAAAAGCTATACTCTAATGCTGATGGAAGTGCCCATATTTTCAGAAAATTGAAAAAAGTTATTGGAAATGAGAACATTGAAATTATGAGAGTAAATTACTTTGTTGAAAATGAAGACAAGTCCAAAATTCAAGGAAGTTGAATAAAAGAAAAGCAAAGTTAAAGTGAGAACCCTTGGAATAGGTTAAAAATCCTAGAGAAAGAATTGGTAGAGAAGAGACTGAAGACACAGAAGAGGGACAAAGGATGGAGAACAGTCCCTGAGATGGTAGGAGAAAGAGACTGGGACTCAGTTGCCTTCAGAAAGGAATTGCTTTTCACTGAAAATGGAGGGAATAACTAAGAGGATATGTGGCCATGCATGCTGTTTTACATGCAAGAGTCAGAAGTTGAGCATTTCCCTCCACAATGTCAATTAGTGTTGCTTTTCCTTGGTACTTAGAGGAGAGTTAAGTGGATGAGTAGGTAACCTAGAATATAATAAATGTATGACATGTTGATGAAATTAGAAGAGGAATTAGCATGGATATTCTTATTTGCAGTTCTGAAGGCTTACTGAAACTTGGAGAACATAAATATATGCATGGGAATAAACAGGAGATAGAGTTGCAGAGTGGATTTGAAAATAAAAGTAGGTGGAAAGAACATTTAGCAAAAGAGTACAGTAAGGGATATATCAAAGGATGCTAAGGAAGGGGGTAAATAAAATGAAGAGTGGGTATTAGGTGTTATAGACAAAAGAACAGTTGTAACTATTTACCAAACTGGTGTTCGGTAGATCACTAGGTTTTTTAAATAATTCACGTAAATTTAGTAAAAGCCATTACAAAATCTTGGTTATTCGGAATAAATGTATTTGTAATTCTTCAGTAAAGAAACATTTCAACTTTCATCAATGCTACACACCATTTTATCTTTGATATGGTTGGACTGTGTCCCCACCAAAATCTCATCTCAAATTATAATTCCCACAGGGACCTGGTGGGACATGATTGAATCATGGGGCCAGATTCCTCCTTGCTGTTCTCATGATAGTGAATGAGTTTCTTGTGAGACCTAGCTGTTTGAGGCACTCCACCTCTTGTGCTTATCCTCTGCCATGGTAAGATGTGCCTGCTTCCCCTTTGCCTTCTGCCATGATTGTAAGTTTCCTGAGACCTCACGTGTTTCCTGTGAAGTCGACAGCACTGTGAGTCAATTACACCTCTTTTCTTCATAAATTACCCAGTCTCAGGTAGTTACAGCAGTGTGAAAATGCACTAATAAAGTCTTCCTCTGTGTCTCTCCTCTGAACATGCTAAAAGACTAATGTTCCTTGTAATAACATAATCTGGCAACTGATGCTATAAAGGAAGTAGAGAAGATTGGCATAAGCAGATAGAAGTCAAAGAATGAGTATTCTTTTATTTAGAGCTTATGCATAAATACAAGGTATAGGCCAGATAGAGTATGTAATGATTAGGCAGCAGAACTAGACCGTAGCTGAGGACACTTGAGTTGAAAAGGTCAATAGCAAATTGAGTAGATTGCTTGGTGGCTGATTCACAGGGTTACAGAAGTGACCAACAATCATGCCAGAATTTGATGAGAGAATAATGACCAACTGTTCAAGTAATGGTCAAATGTCAGCATTAATTTTGAGGTTAGTATATGAGAACACATCATAGAAGTAGGAAATGTATAGCTGGTCCTTTGGAATTTGTGAGACATGAAAGTTAATGGATGCAATAATTTAGTAGCCTCTTAGCAATAATGAAAAAAATTACTCTTGTCTTTGGAATCTGCTCTGGGGATGATGGGAGTATAAGTCATCTCTGGGAAGGCAGCAGGGGAAGAGATGGCACAAGTGGGAGGACCCAAGTTTTGTTTTGTTGATATTGCTTTTTTTTTTTTTTCCTTTTTCAGTTTTTTTCCTTTTTCGAGTACAAGATGTGTTATGGATTGAATTGTATCCCGTCAAAAAATCATATATTGAAGTCCAATACTTCACAAAAACACAAGGACACACAAGAGAGAAGATGATATGAAGAGGCACAGGGAGAAGATGGCCATCTGAAAGCCAAGGAGAGAAGCCTAGAACAGATCCTTCCTTCACAGCCCTCAGAAGAAACCAACTCTGCCAACGTCTTGATTTTGAACTTCTCGCCTCCAGAGCTGTGAGATAATCAATTCTGCTGTGTATGCCATTCAATATGTGGTGCTTTGGCACAGCAGCCCTAGAAAACAAATACGGATTGTATTTGTTTTGAAGCAGCTGTCTTCATGCTGCTTATAAAGATATGCTGAGACTAGGTAATTTATAAAGAAAAGAGGTTTAACTGACTCCCAGTTCCACATGGCTGGGGAGGCCTCACAATCATGGCAGAAGGCAAAGGAGGAGCAAAGTCACATTTTACATGTGTAGGGGACCTGCCCTTTATAATATCCTCAGCTCTTGTGAGACTTATTCACTACCATGAGAACAGCATGGGAAAGACCTGCCCCATGATTTAATTACCTGCCATCAGCCCCCTCTTATAACATGTGGGAATTATGGAAGCTACAACTCAAGATAAGATTTGCGTGGGGACATGATCAAATTATATGACAGATGCATTCAGTCCAAAGGTTGAGGATGAATGGAAAATCGCTGGTTTTTATTTTATTTTTTAACCTTTATTCTCCTTTTTAAATCAAGAATTAGGCTTTTCTAAGAACATAGTAATAAGGTCCAGGAGAGAGAAGAAATTGGGAGCTGCCTTTTTTTCTCTAGTAGAAAGCTAATGCCTTAGAGAATCAAGGTGCTAGGTGGGTTAGTCATTGTTGTTTCCTTATTATTAAGAGCAAAGAATTTATCTCAGACTGCTCTTTTCCTTTAACCAATGTGCTCTCAAATGTCACAACATCATAGAGAGGCACAGATGACCTGAATGCTCTAATACAATCTGGTCTCATATTTTAATATCCCTCGATGAAAGCAAATCTTTGGCAAAGAAGCTCTCCTTTTGCTTTTCAGAGGAAGGGTGGAAAATGCCTCTGCTTTGTAAGAGACACTCTGTTCACATCTTTTTCCTTGCTGAATTTACTTGCTCACTATCTAAGGCACTTACTACGTAAAGATCCATATTTGGTGGGAATAAGTTTTTCATTGCACATGACACCTTGAATGGTAATGCAGGAGCCTGTGTTACTCTGATGTGCACAGAACTTGAAATTTTAGTGAATCAGTCCACTGGGGGTTGGATTTTTTTCTATATACTCTAAAATATTTCTGTTTCTAGAAGACAGCAGGAGGAAGAACTACTGTTTGAATGAGTGTCAGGTGTTGTATGAATTTTTTTAATATATATAAAAATGAATACTGTGCAGACTGAGGTGGCTTCTTTTCCATCTGTCAGCACATTCTTTACAACCAGGCATAAACCTTATTATCACACTCAGTGTGTTACTGCAAAAATTATCCCGGCCCTCAGAACAGTCTCTCTACAGCTTTGAGTAAAATTCAAACTTCAGTACAGTTAATGTAAAAACAAGCAACCTAGTAAAGGGGGAGGAAGCAATAGACACTTTTTTTTCTTCCACAGAAAATGTACTACAGCTCCTTCATTTTATCATAGGTACAAGGGTAAATATTTTTCATTGAGTAAAATAGTTCCTGATGACACATTTGGCCTTGATAAAATTTTCCACTGTATTCACATATATTAACCTTTGATGAAAAGACCACAAGAAGTAAAAGGCATGAGATGAATATGGAATAAATTTCAGGGATTTCCTTTTTTTTTACATTAACCTTTGAGTTCTGAACTGTTGTAGTCATGTGTTTGGGGGTCTATTTGGATAGAGACATTACTGCCACCCTGTTCATATTTATGGGCCTGACCTTTGTATTATGGTAGCCCGCTTGGAAGCGCGGTTATTTTTAATTGCTTTATGTGTCCATGGAGACTATTCTTTGCCTCCGTCAGTTATATGCAGTACCCTGGCACATATGTTTGTTCAATGAATCTTTCAATGACTGGATATTTATAACCACATCTGAATGTAAGAGGAAGAAATGTTGCAGTTGGGGTGGTGCGTGTGTTGTGTGTTTGTTTGAAAATGTGTTTTATTGTCAATGTTGCCATATACTTAATGAGGTGACAGGAAGAATTAAAAGTGACAGATTGTTTTGGCTGCACTGGGGCCATCTGAGATATAGTCTCCTATAATGCAGCTCAATAAACCCAGCCTGTGTGAAGCCCTCAGAGTATGATTCATGGTTGCAGCAGGGCTACTCACAGAGGTTTAACGAGAGATGGTCACGGGGCAGGCAGCAGGAGCCTGAAATTGCTGTCGGAAGACAATGAAAAGTGCTGTGCACCGAAACCTCGCCTGAAATTTGCAAGCGTGCCTCCATCACCAGTATTACAAATGGCATTATTCTATTCGTGCCTGATTAGGAGCTCGATAGAATGACTGCCAAAAAGATGCATCTCAGGACAACTTACTTGGAAAAGAGGGCTGCTCCATCCTTTCTGTCTAAATAAAGCAATGACTGTGAAGTTTCTTCATGAAATGTACTGCAAGATATTCACTGATGGTAAAAATAGCTTGAGGCAGTGTTTGTCAAAATGTGGCCCCAGAACCAGTACCCTCAGCACCTCCTGGAGCTTGTTAGGAAGGCAACCTCTCTGCCCTATGCCAGACATGTTGAATAAGAACTTTTAGTGTCAGAGAGGGAAAGAAGAAAGGAATTCATGTTTTAATAAGCTTTTCAGATAGCTATTCTGCACACCAAAGCTGTATCCTTTATTGGACAATACAAGTGACTATAAGAAACAAGGGGGAAAAAAAGTAATTATACTTATCGGAGACTTAATTAATTGCATCTAAATAAACCTACAGCTCATGAGAACCAAGAAGTGGATTTTTGAAGACAATCTGCTCTCACTGTACCATATACTAACTTGGACTTTCAGCAAGTCACTTACACTATCCCAGATTCAGCCCCGCTCCCATTGTTACAATGAGGAAAATAATAGTAACTACACTGTGGAATTTATGAGACTTAAATGATGTATTTTATCATACTTTGTACAAAAGTAAAATGTAGACAAATATTAGTTGTACTTAATATTAAGTTGTCCTTATTGTGTACTCCATTTGAAGGCAGATCACAATTTAACAAGTTTACAACAGGATTTAGATAATAACAGCTATTCATTATTTATTAAATTTTCATTGTGTGCCAGACACTGAGTTAAGCACAGTACAAACATCATCCATTTATTTAACTCGTTTAATTCTCAATACAACAATATTAAGTAGGTTGTAAAATTGCACCACCATCATTTTTTGAAGGAGCTGAGTGGATGAAAGAAGTCAAGGGATTTGTGGAAGGACACATAGCTTATAAATAGCATCCCTGTGAGTCACATTTAGATCTGTCTGACTTGGGGTACATTTTTTTTTTTTTTTTTTTGAGATGGAGTCTCGCTCTGTTGCCCAGGCTGGAGTGCAGTGGCACGATCTCAGCTCGCTGCAAGCTCCACCTCCTGGGTTCATGCCATTCTTCTTCCTCAACCTCCCGAGTAGCTGGGACTGCAAGTGCTCGACACCATGCCTGGCTAATTTTTTTGTATTTTTAGTAGAGACAGGGTTTCACTGTGTTAGCCAGGATGGTCTTGATCTCCTGACCTCGTGATCCACATCCACCCCAATCCAATCCCAAAGTGTTGGGATTACAGGCATAAGCCACCACGCCAGGCCTTTATGTACTTTCTTAACACAAAAACAATTCCTTCTCTAGGGGAAGAAAACAATTTTTATAGTGTTCCTCGGCATCATAATTTTATCTATTTCTTGGTCTATAGTACTATGACTGCTGAACAATAGTGATTAGAACTACGCCCATGAGTTAGAGAAAGGTGCCTTGATATTAAATAATAATAATAGCTATGGCTTAAATGTATATGTCTCCCTAAAATGAATATGTTGGAACCTAAGACCTAATGTGATAGTATCAAGAGGTGAGGCCTTTAGAAGGTGATTATTTCATGGGATTAGCAACCTCACAGAAAGGCCAAAAGGAACTACTAGGTCCATTTTTGTGCTTCCATTCCTTCTGCCATGTGAAGACACAGCACTCACCCTCTCCGGAGGACAGTGGTAAAAGTACCATCTTGGAAGCATAGACTGAGCCTTCATCAGACACCAAAATCATTGATACCTTGAGCTTGGCCTTCTCAGCTTTCAGAATTGTGAGAAATAAATTTCTGTTCTTTATAAATGACACAGTTTCAGTTATCATAGCAGCTGATATGGCTTGACTCTGTGTCCCCACCCATATCTCACCTTGAATTATAACAATCCCCATGTGGCAAGGGTAGGACCGGGTGGAGACAACTGAATCATGGTGGCAGTTTCCACCATGCTGTTCTCATGATAGTAAGTTTTCACGAGATGTGATGGTTTTACAAGGGGCTTCCGCATTCAATTGGCAATCATTCTCTCTCCTGCTGCTCTGTGAAGAGGTGCCTTTCACCATGATTGTGAGTTTCCTGAGGCCTCTCCAGCCATGGAGAACTGTGACTCAGTTAAGCCTCTTTTCTTTATAAATTTCCCAGTCTTAGGTATTTCTTCATGGCACTGTGACAACACACTAATACCCCAGCACTAATATGAGACAATAATACAAATTAAAAGTATGGGCACCATTCTCTAAGTAATAAAATGGAACAAAATAATTTAAAGTATTTAAAAATTGTAATAGCAACAGTGGGAACCAATGAGGATTTCCTTATGGTCTCACAGTTAAATTAGCACCCTGTTCTAAAGTACCCTAGCTTTTCAGGTTCTCACTGTCTCGTATAACTAATATTATATAACACATCTTATTGCTGGAGCTCCCAAGAAACTATTGTGCAATTCCTGATGTTGCTAGTTTGACTCATCAAATACATAGGCATAAAATGAAAGATCAAGAAATACCTAAATTAGAGATATTTCAGATGGCAGGAGCTTAACTATCCTTATGCCAAGTTTCCAAATCTTAACAGTGTAAATCGTTTTCTATTTTGTTTGATTTCTCATGCCAGGGGAAAAAAGGGTTTGGTGTGTTTAAAGTGACTTTGTACCCTTGCATCAACATAGCTTGTAAGTTCCAGTGTTTGCACCACCTCCATCTCTTCCATTGTGTGTGTGTGTGTGTGTATGTGTGTGTGTGTGTGTGTTATGTGTTAGGGAGAGAAGGGGGGCTGGTGTCTCTCTCTCTCACTTTGCTTTCCTCAAGAAGTCTGCCCAGGCATTGCTACTAAGTGGTTTCTTTGTGGACTAGATACAGGAAAAAAAAATTAAAGAAGGCAAAGGGACAGGAGAGAAACAGAACAGCGGAAAGGCACAATAACAACCACTGTCCTGGAAAAAGAGTTATTGTGCCACACAATGGTCTGACCATTTCAATGCGCAGGGCAGAATAGAGCACACCGAACATTTCTTCGTTCGTATCCTGAAATGTGAAAGGGTTGTCCTAGTTTCAGTCATTTTCTTTTATTCTTCCACTCAAAGAGAGCTAACGAAACAAAAAGCCAAGGCTATACAACCACTGCTCCCTTAGCAGGCTGTTGAGGAAGTGGCATTTCCATCCTTATTTCTATTCTCATGTTGTTCCTGAGTCCAAGTAAGCATTTCTCCCGGTGAGACAAACTCTCAGGGATGTCAGGCTCATCTCCTACATGGTCTCAGACTTTTTCTAAGGTCCAAATGAATGCCACACAATCAGTTGGTCCATAATGATGGAACATTAATATAATGGGAGCCAAGAGTTACCTAAGGTATCATAAATACACTTTTCCTTTTAGAAACTGATGGTATAACCTTTCCATGCTTGTTCCCTTTCTCTTGACTATTTGATAGGTTAGATACAATATAAGTCATTACTGAGTAACTTAATTAATAAATGAGAGGCAACTTTATGGTGGAATAGACATTTAAAGCCCTGTGAACTAGGGAAATGTATTTAACCTTTCTGAGCTTCAATTTCTTAACATGTGATCAGAATAATAAAGTCTAATTAACAGGGAAGCTTTTACAGTTTAAATTTCATGAAATACGGAACTATTTCTTTTCTTACTAATATGGGCAACAAACATTTACGTATTTCCTATGTCCCAATACTATGTCTAAGGTATGGATTTATTAAAATGAAAACCTCAAAGACCTTATAGTCTACAACTAAAACAAAATTCTAGAATACAGATTCTCCATGAACTGGCTTGATATGATAATTATATTTTTAGTTTTACATATCTCCAAAGAAAACAGCATTAAAAAATATATATACATGCAGAGAACAAACCACGGAAGTATTTTGTCACAGTCAGAAATGACCACTATCATAGTAGAGTGGCTGATATCTTAAAATGATTTTACTCACTACTGCTTTCAAATTACATCAGTGGACTTGGTGCTCGACTTTCTTAATGCTTTAGAAAATAAACAGGCATATATTTTATAATTGTACATATTTGGTTTTTATGCATTCAAAAGCGAATGGGGTTATGGGTTTTAGCAAATTGCTAAAGGGGTTTATAGTATGACAGGTTTAATAATCCTGACTATAGAAGAAGAGATATCAAAGTAAATCAACAATTGCAGAGGGCCAGTGCAGTGGCTCACGCCTGTAATCCCAGCATTTTGGGAGTCCAAGGCAGGTGGATCACTTGAGGCCAGGAGTCCAAGACCAGCCAAGCCAACATGGCAAAACCCTGTCTCTACTAAAAATACAAAAATCAGCCGGGCGTGTATTTTTGTATTTTTACAAATACATGCCTGTAATCCCAGCTACTTGGGAGGCTGAGACAGTAGAATCACTTAAACCCAAAGGCAGAGGCTGCAGTGAGCCGACATTGAGCTGCTGCATTCCAGCCTGGGGGACAGAGCAAGACCCTATCTCAAAGATAAATAAATAAGTAAAATTATAAAATAGAAGTAAATCAGCAATTCCAATACATTATTATTATCACAGCAGTATAGTTAATGACATGTAGGGATATAATGGGATCCTAGCCCAAGTCAATGTGAGGGTGGTGGGGGTGGGGTGTGTGTGTGTGTGTGTGTGTGTGCGCGCGCGCGCATGTGTGGTGGGGGTGCTGGAGAGGACAGCCCTAGGTGGTTGGTCTTGGAAGAATTCAAAGAGAAATTTCTTTAGCTAAGGCTTAAATAGAAGATTAGAGTTAGCCAGACCAAAAAGAGAGATCCAGGTGAAGGGTAAGATATGGAGAAAAGGGATGAACTTTGCACGGCCTATGCAAAGGCAGGGATGTGTGAGAAGCTGGATATGCCTGGGAATCCATATGACCTGGGAGAATTCGGAAGATAAGACCAGGGAAATAAACAATCACCAGACCAGGAAAAGGTTTGGATGCCTTTCTAAGGAGTTTGATCATTTTCCTAGATGTGGTGCAGAGCCACTGAAGTATTTTCAGCAGAAGGATGTGTTTTAGAAAGATTGCTCTGCCTGCATTGTGGAAGATCGGGGTGTAGCAACTGCAGGGGTGGTGGGAGCCAGTCAGAGAGGAATGAGATAAATTAGGAGCCCGTGGTAGTAACCCAGGCAAGAAATGAAGAGGGCCTGAATCATGGCAGAGGTGGAGTGTGAAATGACTTTGTGAAGTGTAAAATGCTACTATGATGTTAAGAGAAGAAAGGAAAGAAAGAAGGAAGAAAGGAAAGGAAGAAAACAGGGAGGGAGAAAGAGAATGAAGATGAGTAAGGGAGGAGAGAAAGTCAGAGAGGAATAGTAGCCTTCAGCTAAATAGACATTAGAAGTCAAAGTGTTTCACTGAATTTGATAACAACTGTTAGTCTACCCCGGAGGTGCAATAGGATTACTAGTAACCCAGGTCTCAGCCAGTTCTCCAGATGGCTGCTGATTGGCTCGAATGAAAGCTAATCAGAACCCTCTTCAATGGTTCAGTTGCTATATCAATAGTCACAGCTAAGGTGAGCTCAAAAAAAAAAAACTGTTGCCAAACACTCAACTTCCCAAAGGCAACAGGAAAGACAGCACAATTTTTTTTTTTTTTGACAATTAGCAGTAGCTAGGTTTGTTCACACATTCCTGGAGACTGACCAAACATGCATGCGCGCACACACACACACACACCCCAGCGTTTTGCATTTAAGAGACATAATATAGGTTGTATTTCACATTGGATTCAGTATGAGAGTTGTAGGAGCACACCTAAAGGAATAATTTGATTCAGAAGAAGGAAATCAATACACACCCATTCTAACTCGCAAAATGTGGATTAAAAAAAATGCTGGCAGTGCGCGGTGACTGACGCCTATAATCCCAGCACTGTGGGAGGCTGAGGCGGGCAGATTACGAGGTCAGGAAATCTAGACCATCCTGGCTAACACGGTGAAACCTCATCTCTACTAAAAATACAAAAAATTAGCAGGGCATGGGAGTGGGAGCCTGTAGTCCCAGCTACCTGGGAGGCTGAGGCAGGAGAATGGCGTGAACCCAGGAGGCTGAGCAGCGGAGCTCGCAGTGAGCCAAAATCGTACCACTGCACTCCAGCCTGGGTGACAGAGCGAGACTCCCTCTGAGAAAAAAAAAAAAAGAACAGGAAAAGAAAAAAAGTGCTAAAAGCAATCATGCGAAGTAATATCTGAGGATTGCTTCAGGAAAATCAAACTGTTTTTACTGAGCTCAATTGTCAGATTCTTTTAGTTCTTTTTTCTTTTCTTACATTTTCTTTGGTATTAATTATTGGTGTGAAACAGGAATTACCTATTAGACACCATTAAAGTTATTTCTAAGAATTGAGTTTATTGAAATCTATTCTTTTGTCTGACTCTCTTCCAAACAAATGATATTCTGCTTTCATCTTGATAAATTCCTGAATAATTGAATAATTTTTCCACAAGAGAGCAGGTCTGATTTTAGAAATACCCAAAGTCAAAAAGGCTAAAAAGAGTTCCCATTCAAAAGATGGTTATGCAAATGAATGAAGTTACATGTAATTCCAAAAGAGATCTTAATTTAAACAAAGTTCCCCATTCCACTCCAAAGATTCTATTCAAAGATCACAATTCAGCCAATCCAAATCCACTTTTCAACGGATTAGCTTTTATATAAGGGAAGGGCGGAAGGAAGATAGATTATGCCAAATAAAACAGGAAAAGGAAAGGAAATTGTTATTATGAAAGTCAGTAAATGCAAAGTTCACATTAGAAAGGCATTAATTTTTTTAAAAAAGATGTTAACATAGAGAACTGGTTAAGGATAAAGCATATATAAAGGGTTCTATGCCCCTACTAAGTAGATTAATATTTAAATCCATGTTTTAAACAATTTTGGTGGTACTTCTAAAGCTAAAGCCTCCTACATTCTCATTCCCAAGATTTTGGATGCAAAAAAAAATGTGTACAAGTTCAATATATGAAACCCTTTCCATTTTGAGTAACTGGGTTTGCGTGAACATCTGCCAGCCAACAGAAAAAAAAGCTCTGATTTTATACAGTTTTTATAGAGCCAGAAGCATTTTCCAACACATTCCAAAAGCCCATAATGATGTTTCACCCAGTTCCTCCTGAAGGTTGGTACATAATTAATGAGGTGGTGGAAGTTCTCTAGAATTAGTTTTCATCTAAATAAAGGTGCCCGATGTTTATCTGTACCCTTTGTACTCATTGTTGCCTTGAATATACCAAGCTTCCTGTTGGTACAGGGAACTATCGATTTGCTGACTAATCTTTTTATCTGATCATTATAGATTGTAACTCTCAGTCTATAACCTTTACACACACTGCTATTGTGGTTAAATAAAACACAATACAAAATAATTAACATGTTCCCATATCGATATTTCTCTTCCAGGCAAGAGCAGAGAAGTAAGACTTCGATTTGACAACTGGACATTCGTATTTTTAGAGAAAAGTATAAATAGAAGATGAATAGATGAATATACAATCTTTAGTTTCCTAATATAAATTACTCAGGAAGAAACAGTATGTAGCCTTGGGGAAATCAACAGCTTCTTCAATTGGATTGCTTCTGTCACTGTATGGACACAGTCTTGTTTGATGTCCTCCTACCATTTGTCTTGTATGGAGTCTTTTATCTAAATCCAAAGTAATGCAGCCATCAGGGCTGCAATTCAATAATGGCTCCACAGGAGCTGTCATCCACAGTTTGCTATTCATCTTGTAAAAGGCTTTGAGTTTTCAAAGTACCAACTAAGGTTGGCATTTCAATGCCGTGAACAGATCGCTTAAAGTTCTTTTGTGTTCACAAGAAAGGAAGTGAAATGGAGAATGGGGGGAGATTAAATGGCCAACCTACTACTCTATCTGACTACCTAGGGGTAACCCCAAGCTTTCCAAGGGAGCAAAGACATTAGTTGATCTGACCCACTCGGTAATGAGACATTGCAATGAATGGGGGACACATTGAGTGGTGTTTACTTCACACTGAGTTCCACTGCTATAATTAAGAGGCAACAAATTCATAAAAATTGAGCAGGAGAAAAAGTTTAAAAAATGATGAGAAAGAGAATTCCTTGGGACATTTTTAGAAACAAAGGATCTTAGAAATAAGTATTTTTAAGGAGTTTAGAGATGAATGAACTGAAGTTGATGAGATGTATTAATAAGCTCACATTTCATGCATGGCTGTGTAAACAGGCTGGACTAAAACTACTATCATTGGATCTGATTGTTGAGCTCTTTTTCTGGAGGTGTGGATATTTTCCGGTTCCATTCAGACTCATTTCCTAGTCCTTCTGTGACCATGATATGCATGGTGAGAACACTAGTCTAAGAAATGGCAGGGGGAAGGTTTCTGGGACAGGGAAGAGATCATTTCAAATGCAACTTTGTCAGATTTATGAAACTCAACTATTTCGTGATCCCTAAAAGTATAGAGACAGGTAGAGACACTTCTGACCAAAGCCACCGAACCGCCACACAAATTTATTATGACTCTGGTCCTTAGCTTGCACTTTTGGAATGAGGAGGTTCGCTGAGAGGAGCTATAACATAATTTTTTAAAAGTTCAGAGTAGTAGTGGAAACCCAGATTATAAACCCAGCTCTCATTCTGATTAGCTATATAATCTTGGGCAAGTCATTCAGCTTCTGGGCTTTAATTTTCTTATCAAAGTAATGAGGGATTTAGAATGAAACATTTCAAACATACTTTTCTTCTCAAACATGTTATGGTCCTGTGAATGTAATACGTGATGGCTATATTATCTGTGCAGGTCATAAGTTAATCTGTTCATTCATGCATCATCAAAATACCAACAACTATCAAGTTCTTTGTATTTGTTAAGTCCTGTGTTAGTGGCTGAGAAAAGAATAGGTTGTAAAACCATATTTTGCCCCTGCCTTCATCAAACTTGCAGTCTAGTGAGGGAGACAAACATTTTATCAATAATGACACCAGTCATAAATATACAATTGTCATAAATGCTAAAACTGTAACAAATGCATGGTGATGTGAAAGCTTAACAGGTGAAATTAACCTGGTGGAAGTGGTATTGGAGAGTTCTCTAAGGATGTAATAGCTAAACAGAGATCAGAAGACTGGTGAAATGATTTTCTTCACCGTCTGAATCAGCCTAACCTTCACCCTCAAAACAAATGAAGAATCATTGAGATTTTAAACACAATGTAGCATAATCAGATCTGCTTCTGTCTCAGTTTAGAAAGACCATTCTGCCAAGAGTGAAGAGAAAGAGTTGAAGGAGAGCAAAACTAGAGGTAAAATTAATCTTCTTCATGAGACAAGTAAAATTAATTTGCAGCAGAAATGTAAGGAGATAAAATAGTGCTTGAACTTGCAATATCAAAAATTAGGGCAGGACACAAGTGTGTCCTGTGTGTGATTGCTCCTTCAAGTCTAGCTCTCAGGGACAAGCCCTAAATTTAAAAGTATCATTTCCTTGCAGTTTGTGACCAAATTATAAAGTTGTGTGTCAATTTACAAATATTTATTTAAAGAAACATGCATTAACCTTAGAGTTTTTTTTATCCTTTTCCTACTCATGCATTATTTAATGATGGGTTGCCATGGGAGCAGATGTGAATATCTGTGGCACTAATAAATAATTCTGGTGGATTCTAAAGCTGAATCATTAGTTTATTATGGTTGGGCCAAAATGAGCATCCCATTACATTTTGCCAATCCTCAAGTATGGTCTATAAACTGTTAAATGTTATTTTGTAAGCATGCTTCTCAGGAAGGTCATGTCAAGTCCTGACCGCTCATTTTAAAAGCTATTCATAGCGAGTGACATATTACTAAAAAGGAAGAATTTCCAAGCAGATCTAAAATATTTCCTCACAGTAACTTCTAGGTGTTCTGTCACATCTACTGTTAAAGCAGAGATGATAACTTATTCTGGTTTGAAAATTTCTTTCCAATTTTATTACAATTCTTTTCACCAATACCCTCATTTTTTCCAAATTGACCTTCTCAGCTTTCCAAATTAAGTTTCATGTGATTCCATAGCCATGTTTTATACCAACTCATGCCTGCATGCTTCATCTGTCTCATACTCGCCTATTCAATTCCTGTCATTCTTCAGGCTCGTGTTCATTGTGTTCCTCCTCAAGGAAGATGCTCAATTGTCTTCTTAGTCCTATTAAAATCGCTCCTCTAAATTTCTGCAGGTTTTATTAGCTATAATATCATTTATCTTTACAAGTTTATAACTGCATTATTCTAAATATGTATATATGTTCAATTATATGTATTTGGAATATATATATATACACACACACATCTTTCCAAGTAGAATGAGAGATTCTTGAAGAAATGGGAGAAGAGTTATTTGCTTTTCATTTTTTTATTCTTACATCTGAGAAAGACTCACCTAAAAGAATGGACAATGGATATCTGACAATATTTTTTAAATAATAGACAATAAACAGTTAAAATAGTACCTATTAAAGAATGTTTTAAATTCTTCCAAGATTAGACAAAATATCTTCAATATGAAGACCAACATTATAATTAGGATATTGCCAAATAAATTGGTTGATTTGGGTTTTTTTCTAAAGAATGTCAAAGTTTTTTCTAGCACAAGTGTTCCTAAAATCAAGAGTTAATACAGAGATCAGGGAAATAAAAATAGAATAGGAATTATAACATCTGGCCCAAATACCTCTACTGCTACTCAGAGCATTCATGTAATAAACACAGCCTTTGTTAAAATTAATGTTTTGGACCACTATTAGAGGACTTCATGGGATTAGCTAGATATTAATAAAACTATAGAGACAGTCATACTCAATCTCCTCAGAACCCATAAAATTATAGTTTCTATGACTTCCCTTGAAAGCTCCAAGACAAAGAATATGAAACCTCAAATTCATTGAAGGTTTGGAAAATTACTGTAAACCTTAAATAGTACATGGAAAAAGATATCAATGTTATGGGTAGGTATTTGTTCTTAGAGCTCCCAAGATGGTGGCTGGCCACTTCCAAGATGGTGGCAGGCTGCTTTCAAGATGGGGCGAGCCTTTTGTTCCCTGACCTGAGGTTCTTGGCCAGATTCCAAGGACTGGAACCTTGGGCCATGCGGTGAGTGTTATAGCTTTGTTAGAAGCTATGAGTCATGGAAGAGAACGGTGGAACCTGGCAACTAGTGTTCAGCTCAATTAGGATGAACCTAGGCACTTAGGTCGGGAGCGACAATGGGCACACCTCGCTAGATCAGAAGCACAGTGGACACCCTGCCAGATCCAGAGGGGGGAAGCAAATGGCAGGTCTGGGACGGCAGTGAACAGCAGTGGTGGACAGCAAGTGAAAGCTCAGCTTGAACAGTAACAAACATGGACCAGAAGAGTGTGCAGTTGCCAGATTTAATAGAGTGAAAACAGAGCTTCCATGCAATGGGAGAGGACCCGGAAGGGGTTGCTGCTCCCTGCTCGAATGCCTGGGTTTATATCCTGATCACTGTCCCCCCACCTCATGCTCTCAGGCAATATATGATTTGACTATTTCTTTACCTCCTGTTGTAGCCTAATTTGTAGTTTAGTGAGTCCTCTTTACTACCTGATTGGTTGGGTGTGAGGTGTGTTACAAGCCCCCTGTTTAAAGGTAGTTGCAGTCACCTTTCCCAGCTAGGCTTAGGAATTCTTAGTCAGCCTAGGAAATCCAGCTAGTCCTGTCTCTCATCAGCAGAGCTATATGGGTCTTACCTTGGGCAACAAGACCTTGCTGATCTAGTTCCTGCCTTCATCTTCCTATCTTCCAAAATTCAGCTTGGCTCCAGCCTCCCTGGTTTTTTTTTTTTTTTTTTTTTTTTTTTCCCTAGACTTTGAGCATGCAGAATTTATGCACACCTGACTATTTACTCTGCTTTGAGTGTTCTTTACAGAGATCCTTGCCTGGCTTTTTTCTTATTCTTAGTTTAACTGAAACATCACCGACTCGGACTGGCCTTCTCTGACCACTCAATCTGACTTAAGATTCTTCCCCATCAATCTCAGTTGCTATTATCAAGATTTTTTTTTCATAGTATGGTGTATCGTATGTGCATACATATATGTGTGTGCGTGTGTGTGTGTGTAAAACATGCCCATCCCTGGTCCAGTGCAATCACTCATGCATTCTTTTCTCTGGAGTATAAAATCCCATGTCCATCTAAAACATTTCAGCTTTGGCCCATCTACCAAGAAAGCAGTGGCTAATTCATTTCAGGTCTTCCAAATTTCCAAGATGGAAGTCAGACATCATTAAAGTTTCTTCAAAGTGCAAGTGTCTCACATTTGGCTCATATTGGTCCACTTCAGCTCCTCTCTCTTGACTTGCGATGAAAGATAAAATAACCCTACCTCTCACCCCTTGCATGGGGCTATGACACAAAGTTCCCCAAAGACACCTTCCTCCCAGTTTCTTTATTCCTGTGCTGCTTTTGTGCACTCTGAGTGAGTTGGAGTAAAGAATGTGCTGTTGTTCTCTGGACACTACTGTAAGTTCTATTTGGTGCTCTGTCTCACATCTCTCTGTTACCTCATATGTGGCACTTTAGATCTTAATTATCATCTCTATTTAACAATTTAGCATCCTTGTATCTTTTTAACAAATACATTTTATTCCTTAGGGGAAGAAACCTCTTTCTCAGATCTCATTCTTGTTTTGTATTGGGAAGCTCCAAGCAACAGGAGTAAAGCTGGATAAAGACAAAGAGATTTAGAAAAGACATGGAAAGGGAAAGAAAAAAGAAAGCAAATAATAACAAAAACCCTGAATTTATCATCTCCGAAGGAAACACAGGGCCGCTGTTAATTTTAGGAGAGAAGGTATGTACCAGCTCAATTAATTAGGTCATCAGTTCGCAAACGTTTTGATGTTGGAATTCCTTTAAAAACTCTTAAAAAATAACAAGGAACTCAAAAGGCTTATCTTTATTTGAATTATAACTTCTGGAAAACTGTGCAATTCATTCATGAGAAAATTAGAGCAAAAAAGGTAAATAATTCTTAGTATAATTCTTAGTATTATTATGAAAATAGTTTTATCTCATTGTCCTCTTCAAAGGTATTTAGGGACCCACAGGTTGATTTGGGTTTTTCCAAATCATATATTCCAGACTATATTCCAAGAACTGCTAAACGAGGTGGTCAGTAACTAGTTTTAATTTTAGGAGAGGGCTTACCAAAATACAAATTTGTGCTATAGCTACTCACTGGCACATTTTCATCTCAGGCAACTGCTTAGCAGTGTAACCTTTCTAGAACTCTCAGTTTACAACCTAGAATAAAGAATCAAACTGATTTAAAAAAAAAACAAAACAAAACAAAAACTTTAATTTAACATAAATCTTAATCAATTTGTCTTCCCTGTTATACCTTATTCATTGGTTCTGAAGGAAAATAACATAACAGTTTCTACATTTATATTGGCATATAATCTATGCTTATTGATAAACCACAAAAACAAAACATTGATTTACTTTCTTGTTTTCTGCTTCGAGTAAGGTCTGAATAGACCTGCAACATAAACTTTAAATTTAGACTCTGTCCAATAGCATTAGGGGATCTCTCCTCAAAGGTAAAAATGTAATAGCTCTGTCTTACTCACAGTTCCAGAATTTTCTACCTTCCCTTCACAAAGGAAGCCTGGTCTAATTCACGAAACACCCCAGGGGATATTCCAAGTATCAATACCTCTGCCCTGAATGATTTATTAAGATAGTATTTAGAAATTATCCTCCAATAATCACTCTTTCCCATTTTGTAGTTAAATTGTCACCTATAGACTTTTAAAATAAGAATGCTTTTCCTGAGGGAAGGTTATAGGAAAAAGGGAATGACTTTCTCATATTTAAATCTCAAAGTGCTTAGATTGTTTTCTAAATTTTTTTCAGAATAAAATGATGTAATTACAGAAAGCATCAATCAAAGAGCAAGCGTTGTTTTTTGGTTGAATAACTTTTAACTTAATATTTTTGTTCCTTTGAGAGTTTCAATGTAATTACTGTAAAGGTCAACAAATATGAAAGTTTCCAATTTTTTTTCTAATTTTACAATATATGTTTTTTATGAAAAACTTTTAAAATAGAAAAATGCATACAGAAGTAAATTGTTAAAAATTCTTAATCCTAGCTTTCGGAGATAAGATACTGGAATTATGTTTTATTTAAAATATTAAATTAAGTTGAATATTAACTTTTAAAATTCTTTTTGGCTCTATTTAATTTTTTTTGTTTAATCTGGCTATTGTGTTTATAATTTAAAATATTCCATGATTCATTTCTAAAGTGTGGGATATGATGAGGTTTCTCTTCAAATAATCCCATCAATCTTTTATTCTTTAATTCATAGTGCCCCCCTTTTTTTCCTTTTGGCCTTCGTTAGATGCCCAGGCATGCCACAGTACCAAGCGTCATCAGTACCAGCTCACATTCCTTATTGGAAAGAGGACTAACTTTCTAGCTCATTACAGACTCCCCTTCCCCTTCCTCTTCACTTTCTTCTACATGCCCACCCTATCTTAAAAAAAATCAAATGTTTAGCCAACTGGGGTTAGCTTAGATTGTACAACCCGACCCCGGCCAATGGGGAATCAGTACAGGGGCAGGACTAGCGTCAGGAATAAAGGTTCTCCTAACCCTTTGTTCAGGTGTGCTTTCATGGCAACTGGCCAAGGAGGCACCCCTCTGCGCAGAAGTAAAATTGCTTTGCTAAGAATCCTTTGTGCGAG
Source organism: Piliocolobus tephrosceles (assembly GCF_002776525.5). Classification (NCBI taxonomy): domain Eukaryota; kingdom Metazoa; phylum Chordata; class Mammalia; order Primates; family Cercopithecidae; genus Piliocolobus; species Piliocolobus tephrosceles. The sequence continues at coordinate 162,671,925 of NC_045436.1, read as the reverse complement.
CGTTCAGTTTCCTTAGGATTTTGAGCATTATTCCTAACATAAAGGTTTAGTTTGCTGTTGCTGGGTTTTTTTTTTTTCCCCCCAAATACACTAAATCATTTTTAAAACATCTTTATTCTGTATGTTTTTAATTACTTTTTAAGGTCTCCATTTTAAGCAACTTGATTTCATATCTAACAATTTAATTAAAGTTCTTCAGTATCTAATCTTGGTTTTTTGTAGTGTATGATGACTCTCATTCCTAGCGGATTCTTAGTGAATTTTACAATTTTTGATTAGGAATTCATCTTCAGAAATATTGCAGAAATCCTGTATGATCTGAGAGGAGTCTCTTACTAGAGTTGTTTTGTGATTACGGAGATATTACTACCTATCCTGAAACCACTATTTATATTTAATGCAACATTCACTGCTAGAAGAATACTTAACTGAATACCAAGGCACTGTTCTAATCACCGGAGGCTACAGTAGTGAACACACCAGATAAAACACCTGCCTTCACATTACTTATATTCCATGTTGGGGAGGCAGAGACAATAAACAAGATATATAGTACAATAGAGATAAATGCTACTAAAGGAATAAAGAAGGGAAGACCTGAAAATCTGGGATTGGAAATTGAAATGTGGACAGAGAGTCAAACTCTGTAAAATATTTGAAGAAATTTATTCTGAGCCAAATACAAGTGGCCATGGCCCATTACACGGTCTTCAGGAGGTCTTAAGAACATGTTCAAGGTGGTTGGGGTGCAGCTTGATTTTACACATTTTAGGGAGGCACGAGACATTAATCAAATACATTTAAGAAATACATTAATTTAGTCCAGAAAGGCAGGACAATTTGAAGAGGGCAGGGGACTTTGAGGGGCTCCCAGGCTATAGGTAAATTTAAATATTTTCTGGTTGACAATTGGTTGAGTTTTTCTCAAGACCTTGGATCAAAAAAAGGAATGTCTGAGTTAAGAGGTTGTGGAGACCAAAGTTTTATTATGCACATGAAGCCTCCAGGTAGTAGGCTTCAGAGAGAATAGGTTGTAAAATGTTTCTAATCAGACTTAAAGTCAGTGCTGGTGTTAATGCTGGAGAGGCGTAATGAGGCAAGTCAGACCCCCTACTTCCCTTCATGGCCTGAACCAGTCTTTCAGGTTACATTTTAAAAGAGCCCTGGGTGAGGAGGAAGTCCATTCAGATGGCTGGGGAGCCTTAGAATTTTATTTTTAGTGTACAGATATATTGGAAAGAATACTGTGAGTTTGGAGAATCTTCTGCTTCCTGAGCAGCATAAAGCCAGACTTGTTCAATGGTAAGCCCATAGATCAACATTTTCAGGGAGACATTTTCCCATCTGGAATCCAGGCTAACCCATGTTTTTTGTTATTTCCTTTTGCTAGTAGGTGATTTTCTTAAACAATAGATTACCCTTTAAGGATCTTATTTTTAACTGAATGGGAAGGGAGCTGTTTTGTGAATTAAAACGGCCATGACCACAGGCCTCTACTCCTGCCCATCCAAGTCCATGAAACAAAAAGCCTCTTAGTTCCCAGCACTAGCCAACCCCTTACAGGACACAAAGCTCAACTTAGCCCTGATGAGTATTCACGTTTTGGGTTTGCTCCAAATTTTTGATGCAACACATTTATTCTGCCAGAAATAGGCTAAAGATAAAGGTGACTCAAGACATTTTTCTGGGCCCAAGGAGGAAATAATTGTACTCCTTTGCCTGTGGAAAAGAGGTCTGAAAGGCTAGGTTGCGGTGAGTCAAAGTTTTCATGCTAAGGTAGGGGCCTGGATCCTCATTATCTTCAGCAGCCAAAACTCTCCCTGAGTAGAAGAAATCTCAGAAGCATTTTAATGGCAGATGGGAAGATGAGTAGAACGTGACCCCCCTGTCTTGGACAGGAAGGAGACAATTTCTCACAATGTCCCACACCAACGCTAGGCAGCTGCAGTGGAGTAGAAGTAACAGAAGGGCTTGTATTGGCAGCAGGGATGTCTGAGATGCAGTCTGGCAGTGAGTCTCCCATGGCCTCTGTAGGGAGTTGGGGATGTCCTAAAAGTTCCTGCATGTCCAGGGTAGAAGCAACGACAATTAAAATTGAAAGCCGGTGGATCGCCTATGGGCTTGCTATCATGTGGTTTCGGATGAACTACTCAAGCTTCACGCCAGATTAACAATGAAATGAACAATGTGATTGTACCATGGAGAACCAACAGTATCAGTCAGAGCTGGAGCCCAGCCAGCAGGGGCAGACAGTCAGCTCCTCAGTGATCTTTACTATTGCAAGGAGAACAGATGGCCAACTTCACCAGCAGCAGACCCAGTCAAGAGGCAACCATCACCAAAACCACCCTCCCTGTTTTGCCAGTGTAAGAGGTCAGACCTGCGGACAGAACTTAGGGCAGAAGACAAAACAGGAGAATCTTGAAATACAGGCTTCACTTAGATGGAAGCCCTCAAATTCACGAAGTTGATAAGACTTAGGTTTAGTCATGAGGAGAAATAGGGCCTCAAGAACAAGGTTTATTTTCATTAAAGGGGAAATAAATAGAAGTAAACCTTGATACTGACATTTATAGAATATTGTGACAGGAAATTTTATACTTGCTACATGACAATATAATATTCTTGCTCAGGACCAACCCACTGATGGATAAAATAGTGCTTAATGTGGGCAGAGTTGAATCCAAGGCAGCAAAGTTCAAGCTTTTCATTTGCCCTGAAGGAGGCTGTTTCCCTGAACCCTTTTGCAGGACTCACAGCAGGGTTGCCTCATTTACTTAGCCTCATGCTCTCAACTCCTCATGGGAGGGAGCGTGCAAGCAGACAAGGTGGGAACTGGATGAGCACTGGACCTGGCAGGCTGCTTCAGCCCCAGCAGGAACAAACCCCATGAAAGCACCCAGGTGGGGGTTCCTGCAACCCCCGAAGTCCCAGAGGGCAAGTTACAGTGTTCTTTTAGCTCTGCCATCCACGGATGGCTTAAACATTAACAGCTCAGTGGGCCCTTTGCCTCTTCACATTAGGCGGCTGCCCTCCACCAGCAAGGGCAAAGGGCCGGTGTGACAGCCTTTTGTATCCCCACCTGTGGCTCCAGAGCTCTTGTCCAGCATCCAGGAAAAACGAGGTCGCACAAACGAATCAAAGGACAGTAAATGTGGGGGATTTCACTGCTCATGAAAGTGGTTCTTAGTGGGAAGGAGAGCTGAAAAGGAGATGGGGGAACTAGATAGTTTTCCCCCTGACATCCAGCTGTCCCTGGCTGGAATGCTCAAAGTTATACCATCAAGCTGCCCCTCTGACATCAGGCCACTTCTCTCCAACATCCAGACATAGCCCCAATGTCCAGCTGCTTCTCCCCTAGGCCAGCTGGGTCTGGGGTCCTTATAGGTACAGAATGAGGTGGGGCAGGGCCATGGGTGGTTTAGGAAAAGGCAACATTTCCCTGGGGAAACAGGAATAGAAGTTCTCACTTTGAGCTGTGGGTTTAGTGGTTTTTGGCTTGAAGGTGGGGTTTCGTCAGGGACCTGCCCTTTTGACTGGAATTTCTCTACCCCTTGTCCCTACCAGCACCATAGTACTTACCACTTTCAAATGTACTATGTTACATTTTGTGTCTATGTATTTTTAATTGTCTGTCACTTTCTCTTTTACTCCCACCCCAAGGGTAAGCTCTATGAAAGCAGGGAGTTTTATTTGGTTTATTGTTATTAGCAGGAGGTTGTATTCTAGTGTCTGGCACATACTAAATGCTCAATAAATGTTTGTTGAAAGAATAATTTGACAAATTAATGTGAATCTTCAGGAAACTCTTTAAAGTGCAAGTATCGTCCCTCTGCCCCAAAGTATTTCCGGAGCAGACCCTGAGTCTGGGATTATTAACAAGCTCCCCGATGATTCTGAGGCACTTTGAAGTTCAAGAATCATTGTGTGAGTTGCTGGATAGGGTAAGCATAGGATACCAAGCAAAGGGAGAGGCATAGTTATGGAAACGTAGTTGGAAAGCAGGGACTTAATGTAGATTTGGCAATAAATCTCTCCATAAGACAAACTCATTGTCTGCCTTTAATTTCTATCTCAATGAAATATTTGTGATCTTCGTATTTATATAGATGAGAAAAAATCATGTATTAGGTATGACAAATTTTAAAGGTGCTTGCCCTGCATTTTGACGGCTTTTTCATGCTTCCTTTTCTCTGGAATGTCATATCTTCACTTGAAGGCCTCACAGGTGTCTCAAAATTAACATGTCTTAACATAGAATTTTTCATTCCCATTCCACCCAAAAAGTACTATTTTATAGAAAACTTAACACTACATAGCAGTTATCACAACTTGAAATTATTTTTAGATATGTGTTATCATTTTATTGTAGTCAGAGCATTTATTATGAGATCTACTCTTTCCACACATTTTCAAGTGTGCAATATATTGTTGACTATTGGTAAAAGGTACAGCTGATCCCTCAAGGGTATTCAACTTGCTTGACTGCAACTTTATACCTGTTGATTAGTAACTCCCTATGTCCATCTGCTTCCAGTCCCTGGTAACCACCATTCCACTCTATGATTCTATAAATGTGGCTATTTTAGATACCTCATATAAATGGAATCATGTAATATTTGTCTTTCTGTGACTGGCTTTACTTAGTATAATGTCATCAAGTTTCATCCATGTTGTCACATGTGACAAAATGTTCTTTTTTTATGGCTAAGTAGTGTTCCACTGTATGCATATACCATGTTTTCTATATTCATCCATCTGCCAATGAACATTTAGGCTGTTTCCACATCTTAGCTTTTGTGACTAGTGCTGCAATTCACATAGGAACACTAATATATCTTTGACTTTCTGATTTCAGTTTTTCTTTCTGATCTGACTGTGCAAGGGCCAGCGCCCTTAATCCTGCTGTTGTTCAATGATTAGCATTTTATTTTATTGTAGTCAGAACACTTATGAGATCTACTCTTTCTATACATTTTTAAGTGTACAATAATTGCCCAATAGTCAACAATAATGTACTCTTCAATAATGTATTGTTCAAGGGCCAACTGGATATATTTTATGTCATGAAAGTAATATGTATACATTATAGATATGCATATACATTGTACAGTTGCATGCAGGAATGCATCATAAGTTTATTCATGTACCTTGTCAAAAATTAGGAAATACAGAAGAACAAAAATCATAAAATAATAAATTCAGCTATTTAAAGAAAAACTGTTGATGATATTTTGGTCTATATCCTGCCATTCTTTTATATTTTTAGATTTATTTTTTGTGGTAAGAATATTTAAAATGAGATCTACCTGACAAATTTTTAAGTACAGTTTAATTGTTGACTAGAGGTACAGTGTTGTACAACAGATATCTGGAACTGAATTCATCTTGTTTAACTGAAGCCGTATGCCTGTTGATTAGTAACTCCTCAGGGATATCTTTTTTTTTTTTTTTTTTTTGAGATGGAGTCTCGCTCTGTCGCCCAGGCTGGAGTGCAGTGGCCGGATCTCAGCTCACTGCAAGCTCTGCCTCCCGGGTTTACGCCATTCTCCTGCCTCAGCCTCCCAAGTAGCTGGGATTACAGGCGTCTGCCACCTCGCCCGGCTAGTTCTTTGTATGTTTTTTTAGTAGAGACAGGGTTTCACCGTGTTAGCCAGGATGGTCTCGATCTCCTGACCTTGTGATCCGCCCGTCTCTGCCTCCCAAAGTGCTGGGATTACAGGCTTGAGCCACCGCGCCTGGCCAGGGATATCTATTTTAAACTGATGTTCATATGGACCAATTCTAAAATATGAACCAATTCTAAAAATTTGGTTTCACAAAGTATTTTTAAGTTTGCAGTGATAATACTTATCTCCATATATAATCAAAATCCTAAGACCACCTTCTGTCTGTTGAAAGAAAAGTCACCACTGCAAAGAATGTTCTTCTCATAATTCTTCTTCAAAGCATATATTTTTCTCTCCAAATTACAAATCAAAACCAGATTTTATTATTTCTTAATTATCACCATAATTTGTTTTGATAGACATTATAGTGTTCACCAATGTCTGGTTCTTTTCTCATTCTAATTCTCTACCAGTATGCAATTGGGTAATGTAATGAGACTAGGTCTGGTCAATGGCTGTGGTCAGATATGACAGGACATTGCTGGAAAGAAGTATTAAAGAGCTGGTCAATATCTCTCTAGCTGTCTCTTCTAAAATATTGACTGAGCAGAGTAGATATTCCAGATGATATAGGTGGAGGATGGTAGAACCTTCCTCAGCCCAGATGACTGCCTTAATAAGTGGAAGGCAGTTACCCTTCCGTGGAGAATCCTCAAGAGAATTAAGCCCTGATCTGGGTAAACAAATGTACTTCTCACCTGTGTGTCTAAAATAGTAGTATGTAACATCCTTTGGGAAAATAAAAGGTGAATTGGCCAGACTTTCAAGGGACTTTCCCTGAATGAGAAATAAACTATTGAGTTACCGCTAAGATGTTGGATTTTTTTTTTTCTACTGCCAAAAAATCCTGACTATCCTAATATTGTTGCTTTAGGACAATTTTACCTTGAATAACCATTTCAAATTGTCTCAGCATGAGGAATCCCAAACCAAATTCTCTCAAATGCAGGTAATTTGGTTCTTCATATTATGCAATGAAATAGATAAAATACATCAATTTCCTCTATTCCCAGAAACCAATTGACTACATCTCCAGCCCCGTATATTAAGGCACTTATTTGTATTATTCTTGTTTGTAATATTTATTACAAAAAGGCAATGTAAGCAAACAGTGGCAGTATAAATATGAGAGTATTCTCCACTTCAAGTACTTATTTGTAATATTTATTTGTATTAAAATTTTCCTTGTTACATGTACTTTAGTAATATATGGATAACTCTTTCAATTCTAGCCTGAAAGAGAACATCTGTGATGGCCATAAATATGGTCTATGATTCTGAGTATTCATTCAACAAAATTTCTAAATATATAAGAATTCTAACTCTCTTTCATCTTCAGGCAGAGTCCCAAGTATCTCATGTGATTTCCTTGGCAGATATTCAGGTTCTGATAAAGCTCACAGTGCCAACCTCACGCCTACCTGAAACCCTGAATCTTTTCTGCCTTGTGACTTGACCTTGACATTGCTACTGGAAGATGACATGGCTGTAACTCCCCACATTGTTGTCATTCCTTCTATTAGTCCAACACTCATCGAGATAAAGGAGGCCGGTTAACTCTGTAGTATTACGAAAGTCTGCTAAGAAAATATAACTCAACACTTTGAACTAGCTCACAAAGTAGAAGTATCCTTAATGTCTTTTCGTTAGCAATGATCTACTGATCTTAAGACTGGAGATACGGCTTAATTGTGATATACACTGGATTATGGGCCATAGATTTCTGGCAACATATAGTGACTCAGTCCAGATATCCTCCAAGACCATGGCAGAACTGAACTTGCACCAGTGGACCCAGGTATGAGAATAAGACTTGGAGGTTAGGCAGAAAACAGCTGTGGGAGAACCAAAGTGGGAAGAAAGATGAGGTATACTATTTTAAGCATAACATGTTTAAAATGGCTGTAATGGACATAAAACTGAAAATACTCGTCAATGATTTAGGAAAGAAGAAAAATAACCCATACATTTAGGAGCCAGCAATATAAGTGAACCTGTGGGAATATAAATATTATAAAACTCTGCATATCTAATTGATTACAAAGAACTTACCTATCTGAAAGCATAGTTAACTACATACCAGAAAAGCTTTTCTGCTATAAAACATCTAGGAGTATTGAATGATAGTAATTATCTTGGAAAACATATAGCTGAGTATGCAAGTAAACAGTGGTTTATGATTTTATGATTATAAAAAGACAAAATTATAAAGAACGCTGAAAATAAGGAAATAAAGTGAAAATGTGATGGAGCCATACCTACCTTGACAACATGCATGAAACTACTACAACTCAAGAGACCTGTGTTTTATAACATTAGGTCCATTCAAGGTGAGTATTTAGAATTGGAAGACAAGTTTTCCAAAACTCATGAGTTCAGTGAACGTGTGGACCATAAAAAAATCTGCCTGAAAACCATTATAAAGAAAACATGTATTTTAGCCCCGATTTAGCTAAAAACAAAAGTTTCTCAGAGAATTTGTAAAAATCAGGCGATTTCCTAAGTGTGTCTGCAATTGTTATTTGTACTATGTATATGATTTGACAAACTACAAGCTAAAAACAGTGATTTCAAAATCATCTCAACTTAGTAGAATCCTGGAGAGCCAGGAATAGGCAAACAAATATTCCCTAAAGAAATGAATCCCAAGCTTTGCAGAATTTCTAAAGATAAAGCCCTACCATTTGAATAAGATTCCATAATGCAAAACTAACATAGGGAAACAGGCCACTAAGAGTAAAAGTTAGAATAAACAACAAGCAACAGAATTAGACTTCCCAGGGACTTCTGATATGACATTCTTAGACACAAGGTTTTTGTTGTTCTGTTTTGTCTTTGAGACAGGGTTTCACCCTCTTGCCCAGCCTGAAGTGCAGTGGCGGGATTAAGGCTCATTGCAACCTCAACCTCCTGGGCTCAAGTGATCCTTCCACTTCAGCCTCCTGAGTACCTGGGACAACAAGTATGCACCACTATACCTAGTTTTTATTTTTTTAATGTTTTGTAGAGTGGGGTTCTGTTACCCAGACTGGTCTCTGACTCTTGGGCTCAAGCAATCCTCCCACCTCAGCCTCCCAAAATGTTGGGATTACAGACATAAGCCACTGTACCTTGTCTGATACCAAATGTATGCGTATTATGTTTTTCATAAAGTATAACTGAAATATGACAGAAAAATCAGACTATCAGAAACAATCCAAATTTTTTAAAAGTAGAAATTTTCAAACTAAAAAATACAGTCATCAAAATTGAAGACTCAACAAAGGCACTAAATACTACAGCTGAAGAGAATTGATACGCTGGGAAAAAAATTTGAAAAAAAATTACCTATTATTCAGTACAAAGAGGTAGAGGTGTCAAGTATGAAATATAGACTTCAAAATATACGTATGTATTATATAAACATATATAATACTGTCTCTACTTAATATTAATATAAGTAATATATGTAATATAATATCTATATATGGAGTTCTAGTAGGAGAAAATAGAGACAGACAGTATTTGAAGAATAACTGAAATGCTTAAAACTGGGGAAAGACTACTCCTCAGTATGCGAGACTAGTCAGTTGCTCTTAGCGTATAGGTAAACTATTTTTCCCAGCCCTCCTTGCATTTAGATAAGTCATTTGACTAGTTCTTTGCAACAGAATGGAAATGAAAGAGATGGTCACTTTCTGGCTGATATAGTTAAGAGTAGATGTGCCTCCCACATTTTCATCTATCTCTCTCTCATCTCTCCATCCTTCAGAAAATATGACAAGTTAATGACCCGAAGGCAAACTTAAAGAAACCTGGGTCATTGCTTACAGGACAAAAACCCAGGAAAGCCACCAATCAGGAACATCTCCATCGAAGTTTGCATGAGCAAGACCATAAAACTTTTAGCATGTTAAAACAATGATTTTGTGGATTATTTGTTATAGAAGCCAGAATTAATTACCTGGACCAATAGGCTGGGACTCAGAAAACCCAGTGAATTTAAAGCATGATAAATAAGCAATACTTATTTACATGAGATTAATAAGAGTAGAACAAAAGTAAAGAACAATCTTAATCAGAAACTGAATTCTATATATACTTCTGTTTTAATCCATTCAGTCTCCTGTAATAGAATACCATACACTGGGGGCTTATAAACAATAGAAATGTATTTCTCATAGTTGTCAAGGCTGGGAACTAAAGATGAAGGCACCTGTAGTTTCAGTGTTCAGTAAGGAACTGCTTTCTGGTTCTTCTCACTGTGCCTTCATATAGTAGGACGAGGGGCAAGTGAACTCTCCAGGGTCTCTTTTATAAGGGCACTAATCCCATTCGTAAGGTCTCCACACTCATGTCCTAGTCACCTCCCAAAAGCCCTACCCTCCTATTATATTGAAGGTTAGGTTTCGACATATGAATTTGGGGGTGAGGGAAGAGACACATTAATTCTGTGTAGAGGACATTCCTCTTCTATATCTTTCCAATTAGCCTAATTTTTTCTATCTTTATCACAAAAACCTGAGTCAAAGTATTGATCATCCTTCTCATGAAACACTGAAATAGCCTTACAACTAATCTACCCCTCCTTTACTTCTTCCCCCACCCAGCATAAAGTGTGATCCTTAACAAGTGGAAATCTATTATTGTTATATTTCTGCTGTAAAACCTCAATGGAATTACACTCCTCCTGGAATATGGTTCAGGCTTTATAACCTTCGAAGCTTTTGTAAACATGCCCTTCTGCCTACCTTACCAGTTTCATCTTTTGCTATTCTTCCTATCTCCAGCCATATCAGACCTGTGTTACTTCCTTTAATAGGTCATTCTCTCATTTCAGGGGTTCTAATTCTGTTTATTTACTTGGAGTAGTCATTTTCTTTTCACCTACTTTTTATTCATCCTTCAGGTCTCAATTCAGATGCCTGTTCACCAGAGAAGTTGCCCCAGACAACAGATTAATTTGAGTTATTGAGCTCCCGCTTTTGAAACATTCCGAATTCCCCCAGAGTAGATACGTTTTATGTCTACCTTTGAAGCATGTATCACAGTGGTAATTAGTGATTTGTTCCTATTCGAAGGTTGAGCCTAAATTCAGGTCTCAGGGATTGGGTTTACACACTTCTTGACATACTGAATACAGTTGCTAGTACACAGTAGATGCTCACTAAATAGTCCTAGAATGAAATTAAATAAGTGGATGAATAAATGAACAAATGAACCTAAGTTTCAAAAATGTGCCTTCTTATTTCAAAGATAATTTTTGGGCAACAAACTGGTATTTGATCTTGGTCTTCATTAGAATAATCATCAAATCTGAGCAATTAAACAAATAAAATCAAAGTTGTCACCACTCATGTACTCTGATGCATTTTTAATGACTCTCAGAAACACAAAATTGTATTAATCACAAACTTTGGTTTATTGTGGTTTGTAATTTGTAATTTGTATGTTCACAGACCTTATTTGTTATTTATTCATTTACCTATTTATTTACTGGTTTGTGCATTTGTTCAGTGATTCATCAATTTACACACTCATTTATTCATACAGTTGATGTGGCATTATAATGAAAACCTGGGAATACACTGTCCAACCTAAGAATCTGAATACCTCCCATTCCTTCTGTCTTGCCCCAGGCTATGAGGTAGGGACTATTCTAGATCTTGTGTTTGCCCTTTGTTGTTTTCTAAAATTCTATTATTATATATATAACTATACCTCAAATATACATCATTTTCTTCTGATTCTTAACTTGAATTACAATAAAGGGTATCATTATCTGGCATGTTTTCTTCTGAGACCTTTTTGTTGCTCAATATCCCATTATTAAGATTCATTCACAGTTTTGCATGTAGCTGAGTTTATTGTGCTGTTGTTTAATATTTTGTTATTTAAACATACCACAAATTGTTTATCCTTGTTAGTGGGCCTTGATTATATTTCTAGTCTTTCACTTTTTGAGCAGTGCTTATGTATATTCTTGTACATGACTTCTAAGTTAAATGTGAAAGTATTTCTCCTGGATCTATATGTACGAGTGGAATTATTGGACCATAAAAGACAATGTCACTTGTTTTCCAACATGTCTTTATGAGCAACATGGATGACTTCCTGTTGATTTATGATTTCTCTAACATTTGGTATTATCAGACTTTTCAAATTTTGCCAGTGAAAATGTTAAAAACATTATTTTATGGTCTTGATTTATAGTTTGCTTTCTAGTACCATAAAATATCAAAAATTGAGATGACTATTTAGAAGAGTGCCTTTGTAATGTTCAAGAATTCATTAAATATTCACCTAGCAGGCTTTGTTCTTTGGGCAAGAAACAGGACTACTCATTTTTCAACTGACATAATATAGCACCAGGTTGCGTATTGAAAATACACCAGGGAACAAGATGAGTATTGCTGCTGCTGTCTTGGGGCAAGAAAGACCCTAATTGTCAACTATTAATGTGGTAAATGACATAAAAATGTCTAGGAAGTAACAGTGAATAACAGATAGACATATGCTGGTCAGAAGAGGGGAGAGATGTAGGGAATGCTTCCTGTAGGAAGTGAACCAAAGAGCTTGGGCCTGAATTATGCATAATTTTGCCCAAAAGAGGGGGATCAAGAAAATAATGGATTAGGTCTTCCCAATAGAGGATGTAGCACATAAAAAGATTGCCTTAGACTTCTGCCTATGTATTTTCTCTCTCGAGGCTTAAACATAATTCTAGGATTCAAAGCAGAAAGTAGTGCCTCGACACCATTTTTATATTTTACCAATCTTCCTTTCCTCCAGTCAGGACTCTGCTGACCAAACAAAGACCCAATAAATATCCACTTCAGATGACTGATACTACACATCAGTTTATCAGCCATAAACATGTGTAGGCTCCAGCTGGGACTTACAGTCACAACCAAAACATAGTTATTGAACTTTTCTGAGAAAGGAATGCAAACTTCAGAAAACAATTTGGGGACGTGGATTTTGCATAGGATTGGTTCTTGCATGAGAGCAACTGTAACGTGGTTAGTGTATTAATTAAACGAAAGGAAAATAATGAAAAGGGTAGTTTCCTCCACTTTGTATTATACTTCAATATTTCTGATCTCAAATGTGTTCTTTCTTTTCTCTGGCTCTAATTTTATGATTTTTCGAGCTGTCTTCAAGTCAATATGCTGAGAAATTTTAAAGAAAGTTTTTTCTTTGGTCCTCACATCACACAGCATCAGTCAATAATCAATAAAAATTTTCTTGTGAGTCCACTATTTATAATTATTCTGCAGTTTGAAATAAATCAAACATAAAATGCCATACTTCAGCCCCCAAAATAGTTATCTTGTTGAGTGTACATCAATATATAAATGTGTATTCTTTATTTAAATATTTTATATACTATAAAAATATATACATAATTATAAATACATGTACTTTCACAATTTTATGTTATTTATATATAATACTTTTTCTTCTGAGGCCTTAACTTAGATAACTGAATTTGTTCTCTCCTATTATAAAACCTATGCATGGCCTTCTAATATTCTTTGTGAAAATTATTTTACAATAACAAACTTGTTCTCTTTTAATCCTTGGGACAAACAGTAATTTCTATTTATTTAAGTCTTAGTTTTCTGACTATTAATGTGCAAAGGGTCATATTGTGAAATGAAGGCTTAACAAATATGCTGTTTGGAATATCAATGAGTTACTTTTAGTCATCAGAAAAAGAAAATGCAAGGATTTTTTAAAAAAGCAAATACTAAACTGTCACAGGACTCATTTGGAGAAAAAGGAATTTAAGAACATTCATTTGAAACTGTTTAGTTTACAGCTTAAGGCACAACAGGGCAGTTATAAATCTGGAAGGGACCTTAGAGCTCCTCAAATAACAACGGTCCTTTGCCTTCACCCCATTCCACAGATAAGGAAAATGAGGCCAGGAAAATCAGTACTTATTAGAAGTAACATACCAATTTTGCTGCAAAGTTATGCGTAGGACCATGGCTTTTGACACTCTACTGGTTTGTTCTTTTCATTATACAATGGTTTATTCTAAGTAAATTTTTCCTACAGAAATGCTTATGGCCACGGTAAAGCTGGTAAAAGTTAAATTAGTTTGGTGGCATAGGCATTCTTTGCTAGAAACTTCCTTGAAGTGGCATATATGTCTATTCTACCACTACCACCATCATCCTCCCCCTCGCACACATAGAAACTCATATGTAAAAACGCAAATACACATGGAAGATAATGATGTACTTGAAAACGAGTTATATCATTACATATCTTTGTGATCGCATCGGAAAAACAGTTTTTTGCACATAATTAAACTGAAATTTTTAGGCACATTTTAACATCTCTAAAGTCTCCATTGTACATGTTTTATATTGACAGCTTGCCTTTACACTCCTCATTTTCATCCTTTCTCCTATTTGGTGTCTAGATGGGTGGCTGTCTGACGTGGGAAAAAGACTTAAGAATTTGGAGTCTGATAAAACTGGCTTACCATCTTCACTTGAGTTTTATTACCTGTGCTATTATGGGGAAATTAATATTCTAATATTAAAGATTCAGGTAGTGACTCCAGTTCTCAAGTAGATGACTGTTAGATCGGTGCTCTGTCCCTATGCTCTGGGGCCTTGTGTTCACATGCATACCAACCTGACTTCTAATCATAGCATTTTCATCTTTTTGCTAAGAGATTGTGTAACACAGCAGACTGGACATGTCCCCAAATTATCTTCTACCCACCAACACTCACACCCTATTAACAATAGCCCCTTAACAGCGACTGGTGTACTGGTGTATAAATAACCCAACTCCCTCACCCTTCAATTGGAACAATTCGGAGGCATATCTTCAAAACTGATTCTCAGAGTTCCTCAGCAGATTTATGTTCCAGTTACCAATAGTGGTAACTTACATGAGGACACACACTTTATCGGCTTTCTTTTCTCCTCTGACTCATTTCTCCACTCTCCTACTAGAGGTTCCTGAACTCAGCTTCATTATACACTATTTTCATTTGAACCCTTCTGTCAGAATCTTCTACTGAGTCAACTCAAATGAAGACTGGGACAGACAAGTAAGCAGGCCATTACAAAATCACGTGTTATGTGCTCTAAGAAAGTTAAGAATGATATATTATACAAATGCCCAGGAGAGAACATGTGGGACTTTGTTTGAAAAGGGTTTTGTGAAGTAGGTGGTAATTGAGGTAACTTTAAAACATATTAGGAGGCTATTTAGATGAGAAGGTAGATGCCTCCAGGAAAGGGGATTTACAAGTACAAGGTCTTAGAAGCAAAATACAATATGCCATCATGACTAAGAAACTGAGAACAATTAAGTGTGACTATGATATGGGAATGAGCATCAGGGACAAATGAGAAGAAAGGCTAAAGAGGTAGGCAAGGGACAGATCAGAAAGACCTTGTGAGCTAAGCCAGAGAGAAGTCATCTTTTGCAAGAGTAATAAAGAGGCATTTTAGAAAGTTAAGAAGAGCTGTGATATGGTCAGATTTTTGTTTCAGGAAAATTCAAATGTGACAGCAGTGAGGAGAGTGTATTTCAGGGATCAAGATACATTCTGGGAGACCCATTAGAAGCTTCTGGCAGTAATCCAGGTAAGAAATGACGTGAATCTGAATTAAGTTAATGGCAGAGAAAACAGAAAAGAGAGGGCAGATCTCAGAAATACTCAGTGGGTCAAATTAACAGGACTTTTAAAATGATTAAAATAAAGGGTAGTTGGAAAGGTAGAACTTGAGAATGGCTTTGGGTGTGTGGCAGGGGAGGAAGTCAGCTGATTGCCATGCTGCTCTTGGAGATAGCAGTCACTCCGGGAAAAGAAAGTTCAGAAGGTCAAATGGTGACTTCAGTTTTGGCTATGTTGAGGGCCACATGCCTATGAAAATTCACATGGAACTAGAGGTCTGACCTAGGAGGAAAATAAATGAGGTTCAAAGATGGAGAAATAGAAATCACCTTTACTTAAGAAAGTGATGCTGTAAGAGTGGATGCAGTCAGCCTTAGAGTGGACTTGCATATGGCACATATGTAACACCAGGAAATGCCAACACTTAAGGGGTGAAAAGAGAAAAAAAGAATGCTGATAGGAGACTGAAAGATTTGCAAGAGGAGAGATAGCAACCATGTGGCAAAAGGACCATCAAAACCCATTCTTGTGCACACAGCATACAAAGGGTTTATCATAGACTTCTTCCTCATTATCCTCCCATTTAGCCTCAGAATCTTCCTCAGTGAGGCACACGTGAAATACCAAGAGTTGAACTCTGTCAAATATTTGTCATGTGGACTAAATAAGATAAATAGGTTGAGCGTTTAGTGTAATTCTCCACAAATTGGGAAGACCCTAATAAAAGATACATAGCCAAGGATAGGGGTGGATGCATATAATTGTGTCTCAGGGGATAGAGGAGGAAGCTGAGGGAATTATCTTCTGAAAGTGTTTATTTTCTCTTTAGGTTTCTTAGTCCATTAAGACTGCTGTAGCAAACTACCACAGATTTGGTGGCTTATAAATGACAAAAATTTACTTATCACAGTTTTGGAGGCTAGAAGTCAGAAATCAGGGTGCCAGTGTGGTTGGGTTATCCACACAGGGTGCCTATGTGGCTGGGCTACAGTAGGTAATCCATTTCTTACCTGGATTACTGCCATAAGCTTCTAATGGGTCTCTCAGCATTTATCTTGATCCCTGCAATCCATTCTCCCCACTGCTGCCAAATCTGAATTTTCCTGAAACAAAAATCTGATATCACAGCTCTCCTTAACTTTCTACAGTGCCTCTTTATCGCTCTTGCAAAAGAGGACTTCTCTTTGTCTTAGCTCACTAGGTCTTTCTGAACTGTCCGTTGCCTGCCTCTTCAGTCTTTCTTCTCATATTTCCCTCATACCACACTTCTGGGCTGTGACTACTGACCCCTCATTGTAACTTCAGGTGGTGGAAAGAGGGCTAGGGAGCAGTCTGGGACCTCTTTTATAAGGGCTATAATCTCATTTTTGAGGACCAGTGACCCAAATTATCCCCCAAAGGCTTCACCTTTCCACCATCACATTGTGGAGTGAGATATTACCACAATTTATTCTAGGGGGACACAAACATTCAGTCCTTTACAGTAGACATCGAGGCCATGTGAGAGAGGAGCAAAGGAAATGGTAGGGTAGAAGGAGAATATTGGAGGCAGCTCCAGATAGGCATCGTAAGAAATGGGTACAGGAACTGAATGGCAAAGGACCACACAAGAACTGTGGAGAAATGCTAAGGAGTTGGGTGACACTGGAGATCATAAATGACTGATCCTAAATTAAAAGCTATTGATTGCTTAGAGTGTAGTCTTCATTTTTTTTCTATATGGAATATGAAACAAACTGTTAGGAAAAATGAACACAAAAGGTAAAATAATGCTCATTGATAAGATAATCATTATGCTTGATGTATTGTATAAATTATACACACTTCATGGAAACTATTTGAGTAGATATTTCCATTTATGCAGATGAAGAAGCTGAGGCTAAAGGTTTTTCATAAATCATCTAAGATCACATTTGTAGCAACTGGCATAGCTGGGATGGAGTCCTGGGCAGATTCTAACTAACCTTATGCAATTGGCAGACACACACTTATTATACCAAATCTTCATTTATACTGCTGGTGATGGTTTAATACCAGCCTTTGTTGTAGTGGGGTGTTTTCCCCCTCATCCGTTTTGGAGTATTTGATCTACTTCTATTGAATCTGGTTTGAATGCAAAAATGAAAATAAATGCTTTTGTCTTTGTCAGCAGAGAGGAATACTCCAAAGTGAAAGACACTTTGGTACTTACAATTATGATTCTTTTCTCTGTTCTTTCTCCTTCTCCCTTCCATTCTGTACACACACACACACACACACACACGCACACAATGATTCTTATTATTCACACTAGTTGTGTCCTATGTCTCCACCAACACTGAGCTAATAGGCATTGAATTTTCCTAAGGGAAAGGAAAGGTCAGGTTCCTGTGAGCCTCTGGTTACAGTTCTATCAATCAACCAATATATAACCATCTTTGAAAGTCACCTTTTAAAATATTATTGTTGATTCATGAACATTGAACTTGCAAGCCTATCTGGCACATGTATTTTCTCTGTAAGGCACATCCCAGCCTCTGGCACATAGGAACACTAGACAGCAAATTAAGTATGACACTTAAGGGCCATTTTAAAACACCAACAAAAAAGTATAAATGTAAAAAAAAAATAATAAAGGCACTAAATGGATCACAAAAAGACCTGTGTTTACAGTCTGAGAGCTGAAACAAGAGGGCAGAGTGTTGCTATGTCAGCCTCAGCTGGGTATTTGCATATGGTCGTATCAAAATTTTCCCACTTCATGCATGCCTAGGAATGACCAATAATCACCTGAAATATGGATTTTGTGGTTTCAAATAAAATTTAACAAGTAGGCAAATTTGCAAATACAGGATCTGTGAATAATAAGGATTGACTCTGTCTCTGTGTGTGTGTGTGTGTCTGTGATGGAAGTAAATTTTATCCCAGACACCAGCTAGTATTCCTTACTGTGTCAGAAACTGTTCCTTGACACAAACTGAAAGGACTGTGCATTGATGGAGAGTTTTATGTAAAGTCTCTCCAAGAAGGATCCTTTAAAAAGCTTGGAAACTACCGGAAACAACCTCTAACATTTGAACTTCTCATATATATGTATACACACACACACACACACACACACACACATATATATATATACATATATCTCCTTTCAACTATCTCTTTTCTGCTCATTTTTATTTCTTTGCATCTCTTCCATCAGCAACATGTCAACATGATGTCTACATTCTGTGCACATAAAGTCAGTGTGCAACACTGGGCTGGAAATAACTTGTAATTATTTGCTTAAAGCATTTCTGCTTCTGCTAGAACACTAGAAACTAGTTTTTGACTTGTACTTTTTAAACAATGATTGTCAGGACATACTAATATATATTTTTGGCCAACCTCGTGGCTTATGACACCTCTATTCCTTCAATACTTTGCCTGCTACAGTCAGACATTTCACTTTCCCTGGAGAACACAGTAGCAAATAGGATATGAAACGTGCAGCTAAAGAGAATTTGTCAGCAGTACATTCCTTTCTCCTTAAAAAACAAAGTAGAGAATGTTGGCTATTTATGCCCAGGCCTACCGTTTTTCTAATTAATCATGTGTTGTGTAAAAATTGCAGTGACTGTATTTCTGCAAGACAACTGTAGTAACCATAAATGTTTGAGTTTCTCAGTGAACCTTCTCAGATACTCAGAATTACCATACTGTCCCCCAGAAATTCTATTTTCATCTATCATTCTGCAGCCAAATTGACATCTTCCGGACACCTTGGATACAATCTTTTCTTTTCCTATCCGTAGCCTTAATAATTTCATAACAACATATTGTACTTCCATTAGGACTTGATACTTAAAACCTCTTTTCTAGCACTGTCCTATAGCTAGTTTCACCGAATATGAATATTATGGTAAAAGCCACTCCAAGTATATTTTTGGAGTCCACAGTATCATTGTTATCAGCACCAGTCTGTCCCCCTCCCCAGACGATGAGATCTTATTCATTAGGAACAATTCGCCCCTCTAGTGGAAGAATCTGGGTATTGCAGCATTAGCTCCAACAAATAGCTAAGCTTCAAGGCTGGAAGAGCATCTGCAGATTTTTAGGAAATTATTATTACAAGATTCCTCCCTTTTTATGCTGGTTTGTTATTAAATATAACCCAATAGAGAAATCTCTTTAAAATGTTAATTTGCTTTCTTATGTTTATACACAGGGAAATGCTTAGAGCTATAAAAAGGCTGTACTAACACTGACTAATAGATTTTTGTTTACACTCATCTCCATTTTTCCCTTGTTTAAAGTCAAATAGAAATTGATTGGAAAAATGGTTTTTGGTATACTTTACAGAGTTAAACAATAATATGGGATGGTTTTTTTCCCCCGTATGCTTTCTATAAGCAGTAAGATTATTTTAAAATCAGCACTTTGGTACCAAAGGGGAAAACCATTCAGCCAAACTGAATTACAATGGGAAAACGATGTTAACTACCCAGGAATACTGGTAACTATTGAGAGAATAATGTGAAAACTCTGATTTCGGTTCTGCTACTGAGATGTCCTTTTCAGTAAAAACGTTGGTACTGAAAAATGCTTTCAAGATTTACTAGTCCAGAATGTCCCAAGAGGTGAAATAAATTCTCCGAGTTCACACAGCTAGTTAGTGGCCAAGCATAAGCCCATTTCTCCTGATTCTGAAACCCATAAGTCTTCCTGGCACACAATCCTCATCGTCACCGCACAAGTCTGAAGTCAGAGTGAATCGATTTGAATCGCACCTTGCTGTGCACCACCTTGAAGATCACGGACAGCATCCTTCACCACGGTGCACCTCCCTACTCTCATTCATATAGTGAGGGCGAGAGATGCCCCCTCAGATGTTTCAGCAAAGATGAAAATGAGATGCAGGGAAATTACTTAGTCCAGGACAAGATGCATAATAAGCACTCGTTGTGAATTGACAATCTTTCCTAGTAGTATTATCACTATGGGCTGTTTCTCCTCTGCTGTTTGGGGGCATTCTAAGAATTTCTTTTCACTCCCTGGAGTAAATGTGTATGTAAATTAAGGGAAATTTAAGTCTTTGTTTTTTATTCAATTACTCATAAGTATTTTGGTACTATAAGAGCTTTACTAATCTTACCCTTCATTTATGCAGTGATAGAAGGGTGATAACAGCTGTTTTAAAAGATAATTTTGATTTTTTTAAAGAGCATCATATGCATTGCCTCTATTAAACCAGATTCGTAAAATAATTCTAGCATAATTTAGATACTATAGTATATTAGAAACCAAAGATTATAAAGTGCAAATGAGATTTTTTTCTTTTCTTTTTTTTTTTTTTTTTTTT
>NC_045436.1:162637548-162651205 GCF_002776525.5 Piliocolobus tephrosceles | reverse complement strand
AACAGTTTTTTTTTTTTTTTTTTTTTTTGAGACGGAGTCTCGCTCTGTCGCCCGGGCTGGAGTGCAGTGGCCAGATCTCAGCTCACTGCAAGCTCTGCCTCCCGGGTTCCCGCCATTCTCCTGCCTCAGCCTCCCGAGTAGCTGGGACTACAGGTGCCCGCCACCTCGCCCGGCTAGTTTTTTGTATTTTTTAGTAGAGACGGGGTTTCACCGTGTTAGCCAGGATGGTCTCGATCTCCTGACCTCGTGATCCGCCCGTCTCGGCCTCCCAAAGTGCTGGGATTACAGGCTTGAGCCACCGCGCCCGGCCTTATAACAGTTTTTACAGAGCCATTATCATCTCAATGGATACGGATGTCAAGCAGTCATTATCCTCAGATCATAACGAGGTGGACCATTAGTGCCTCCTTTGGAGACCTTATGGTCTAAGATGTTAATGAGCCTTTGGGGAACCCTAAATCCTTGGATGGTTGGCAGGGTACTCTAGACCATAACAGAACCTTCTTTGCAATGACAATGGATCCTGTCAATTTCTATTAAGGAGTTTCTTAATTCCCCAATCATTAAGATAGTGGAAGAACTTATTATACTAGCCTATAATTAAGGAAGCTTTCAGCCATAAATCCCTTCAGTTGAGTCTTTCCCTTTATTCAACATGGCATAAGTAAAGGGTAAGGCTCCCACAAGAGAAACTACGGAGACAACGTTGATCTGAGGGAAATCTCCTGGGATGAAGCTTCTCCCTGGTTTCCTCCTATATCCCCTCAGCCCCTATACACTTTCTCCCAAAGACAGCATCAGTGAGGCCTTTTAAGTTAAAACAGGAGGTCTCCAGCAACCGGTCTGGCAGGCATCTCTTGTCACGACTGTCATTTGGATTAGACTGTGTTCGAGTATTTATGCTAGGCATTATGACAGAGAAACACAAGTTCAAAGCACCATCGCTGCCCATAAATAATTTACAGTCTTATTAGAAAGAGTGAATGATAAAGGTGCCACGATAGCATCAGCAGGAACAACAATGCAGAGAGAAACAGACAACACTAGGGTGCTTTCCCAACAATTGCTATGAAAAGTATATGCTGCAAATTAATGAGAAAATAGGTGTGGAAGTAGATGCTTAATGAATGTTATATCCTTTCATATTTAGAAGAGGATAAGCTCAATGAGAACTGCTCACTATGGACTCATTCCTTTATATCTCAGTTTCTCAATAATTAAATGACTAGGATTAATACATCCTGCTAGAAAATATTACTAATGGCCAGGCACAGTGGCTCACGCCTGTAATCCCAGCACTTTGGGAGGCCGAGCTGGACAGATCACTTGAGGTCAGGAGTTCGAGACCAGCCTGGCCAACATGGTGAAACCCCATCTCTACTAACAATACAAAAATCAGCCAGGTGTGGTGGTAATGTGCCTATAGTTCCAGCTACTACGGAGACTGTGGCATGAGACCCACTCAAACCCAGGAGGCAGAGGTTGGCAGAGGTTGCAGTGAACTGAGATTGTACCACTGCACTCTAGCCTGGGTGACAGAGCAAGAATCTGGCAAAAAAAAGAAAAGAAAAAAAGAAAGAAAAAATAAAATATTACTAAAGGACTATTTCATGTGTTGTTATTTTCTATGAAAGAAAATAATCCATAGCATGCTAGCATGCTAAAAGGATAGGATAGGTATTATAGAAATATTCACATAGGAAAACGTACAGGCTTGATTACAAGTGAGATATACTATTTTAACTCAAAATTTATTGCTTGAAAAAAGCAGGAAGCCAACTAGAAAATTATGTGCTGCCATAAAAATCAAAAATGAAAGACTCCAACCCGTTGACCTTGGATGTACAGAAACTTGAAGTTCCCTCATTCTTTTTGATAATCCCAGATTTTTCATCTAAATTTCATTCGACCTCAAGCAGACCTGCATTTGGCTTATTACGGAAATTTCATTGCTGAAATTTTCCAGTGTAAAAAGTTTTCTAATCAGAAGTTAAATTTATAGGAAATCTCCACTGTATTGAAGAAGAAATAAATGTCTGCTTCTGCATATTGTGCTTTGGGAATTTGAGTTCGTTTTATTGTGGTGTTTCCAAATCAGGTCTCCAATTCTAACAGGGAAAAAAAATCACATAGGACCCCATCTCTGTGCCAAAGCCCTGAATGAATTGAAATTTTATGAAGGGGTCTGAGCTTTAAGTTGTTAATAAGAAACTCCTGAGTTTCAGTCTCTCTCATCTTAGGTAATTGAGGCTTTAAGTGCACACAGAAAACTCGGGTCTCATATGATTGATATTTGGGACTTCCTTCCTTGTTCTGTTTAAGTTCCTTGGGAGAAATTCATCTTTTTTTCTTTCGTTTACAATTACTTTGTATTTGACTATCAACTCGGGGAAATCTGAGTAGCTGTACTAAGCCTAAAGATAGGTGCAGCAGGCAAGCTGCTTTGAATTGTTTCCAGCTTCCAGGGGGCATTTCACTAGCATCTCCCCATTCATCCATCACACCTACTCCTCTTAATCCTCAAACAAGAAAGGCCTTTGAAATACTGACCACTCTCCACTGTGCTGACATTCCCTGGGAGAAGTGTTCTTGTCCCAAAGATATTTAAAATAAAATATAAAAACCAAGAATAGGCCCGGCGCGGGGGCTCACGCCTGTAATCCCAGCACTTTGGGAGGCCGAGGCAGGCAGATCACCAGGTCAGGAGTTCGACACCAGCCTGGCCAACACGGTGAAATCCCATCTCTCTACTAAAGATACAAAAAATTAGCCAGGCATGGTGGCGCGCACCTGTAATCCCAGCTACTCAGGAGGCTGAGGCAGGAGAATCGCTTGAACCTGGGAGGCACTGGTTGCGGTGAGCCGAGATGGCTCCACTGCAATGCAGCCTGGATGACAGGGTGAGACTTGGTCTCAAAAAAAAAAAAAAAAAGAAAAGAAAAAGAAAAAGAAAAAGAACAACAAATCAAGAATGAGGCACATGGCACACAACCTGTTGCTCCCTATCTGTTTCTTGGAGACATGACCACACACATACACACGCACCCCATATATGTTTTTTTCCTTCCCTTTACTTACTCTCCCAAAGGGACAGCTGTGTTGTGAAAGGCTTTTATTTAGAAAGTCAGAGAGGAGTTTAGAGTTCCATTGGCCATCTCAATAACCCCCAGATTTACACAAGCTCTTATCCAGCAACTGAGCATCTTCTCCTTAAAAGATAGCTTTGTGACTGGGCACAGTGGCTCAGGCCTGTAATCCCAGCACTTTGGGAGACCGAGGCAGGTGGATCACTTGAGGTCGGGAGTTTGAGACCAGCCTGGCCAACATGGTGAAACCCCATCTCCACTAAAAATACAATTTTCCGAGCATGGTGGGGTACAAGCCTGTAATCCCAGCTACTCAGGAGGCTGGGGCAGGAAAATTGCTTGAACTCAGGAGGCGGAGGTTGCAGTGAGCCAAGATCGTGCCACTGCACTCCAGCCTGGGTGACAGAGCAAGACTCTGTCTTTAAAAAAAAAAAAAAAAGCTTTGAGTCTAACAACCACAAAAGCAACCTTTGTCTACATTATCCAAGAAGGCACACTCTTGTCTCAATTTTCAAACGGGGCTGATGTCTCTTTATAAGAAGTATGTACCGGAGCTGTAGAAAAAAACATTTGACATTAGTCCTAGATCAAATTAGAGATTGGAGGGAAAAAAAGAAGAGCCCAATATAAGCCTTTGAAGGGCAGATATAAATTGGATAAACTACAATATTGCAAGACTAACAAAAATTAATTTTGAGACAAGAATAAAAAAGCAGAATGCATCCACTCTAAGTTGTTGCTGAAGGAAGAGATAGAGTGAAACCTGGGCTGCATCAGCTGTGTTTTGTTTAAACAGAAAGGCACTACCTGGCCACCAATGGGAGATCATGTAAATTATTGATAATGTGTACATTTTCCTCTAGGAGTGTCTGGTTATACTAATAAGAGAAGATGCTGAGCCAGGAACTTTGACTTAAATGTGGGAAGAAAGCAAGAAATAGAAGTTTATCTGCAGCCCAAGTGCCTTTTAACTTGGGTGTGAAGGAGTTGTTTCCTGGCCTGCTAATTAATACTCTAAATAGCACTACCCAACAGACATTTCTACAATAGTGGAGCTATACTATATCTGCTCAGTCTAATATAATAACTACTAGCCCAACTAGCCATTGAGCTCATGAATCCTGGCTCATGCAAATGAGGAAATAAATTTTAATTATAATTAATTTCTTAATTTTAATTAATTTACATTTAAATAGCCACCAATGTCTAGTGGCTTCCATATTGGACACCACAACTGTAGCAGGTAGGCATCATTACAAAGGCTCTCTGGACCACATGGTGTCTTGATGACCTCAACACCTGCCCTTAGAAGCTGTGGGAACTTTAACAGTTTACTTGACCTCTCAGAGCCTCAGATGTTTTATCTGTAAAATGACTAAAATCACACCTAGTTCTTGAAGTTGTAAGGATTACATAGGATGTAAATGGGTTGATGTCTGGTACCTCACACCGTATTCCAACCCCTCTGCCACATCTGAGTCTGGTTCTAATGTTAGATCTTTCTCTTTAAATTGTGGTTTTAAGTACGTCTTGCAATTTTTTTCTTTCTAGTTGGATATGATACACTGGGTAAAGGGAATTGTGGTAAATACACCTTTAGCAGTGTGGTGTGCAGCAAATGCATTATATAGTCCTACGATTAGATCTTAGTCTTTTGATGCATCTGTACCTCCGGACATTTTTGCATGTGCTTCTTAGTCCCACACTAAACTCTTAGGACAGGATACCTCGAGTGGGCTGGAGTTGAGTATTTCCATTCGCCCAGGTCAGTTAGGCTCTATAAAACTCTAATAGTTTAGGCTCTGGTGAGATAGTTTCTTTTAATGACAGGCATTGTTAAGAAGAATCAAGTGCTCTAGTGTATTTCAAAACGACTACATTTTCCCTCCCTCTGCTGGAAGTGTAAGAGGATTTTCCTCTGATATTCACTATGAGAACCTGGTTTAGCCCTTGAAGGTTAAACTCAGATAACTGTGGGCCATGAGTGCCACGAGTGGGTCCCCTGGAGTTTTTTACTCCCAGGCTTGTTTACACTTGAAACTGCCTTTGCAAAGATTATATCAGTGAGAAAATTATGGCAGTAAAAGAGATCTGATCTAACCAACACCCCATCTTTCCTTTCCCTTAATTATTCCTGGGCTTTTGTGCAGAGATAACTTTGGAAGACATTTAGGTTATAGTTTAAATGGTAATAGCCCTTCCCCAAAACTCAACCACCTTTGTAAACTAATGAGAGACCATTTGACTAGCGGGAGGAGAGAAGCCTAAAGTCGTAAGCTGTGGACTGGTCTCTTTTGTGAGAGAAACAGCTTCACTGTTGGAGATTGGCCTTTTGAGATGTGTTTTCAGGGTTTCTGCATGTCTGACCCCTATGGCTCCACCTGGATTGTTGGCTCCACCACTCCTGTAACCCCATCCAGGAGTGATTCAGCTCAAGAGGACAGCTTCAGCCTCCTACAATTTTATCACCACCCCCAAACAATCAGAGGCAAGCACCCATTAGCTGGCCACCTCCAGTCCTTCCCCAAACTGCCTTTGAAAAACTAACCTATGATCCTGAGATGTGACTATTTGAGTAATAATTCCGTCTTCCATGTGGCACAGCCACCTTTGTGTCAGACTTTCTTTACTGCCATGCCATGGTCTTTATTTGTGCAGTGGGCAGGAAGAACCCCTCAGGCAGTTGCACTCTGAGCCTCCAGCAGTTTCTCCATCACAGTTCAGATTTTCTTTCTTTGGCTCTGGTTCCCAAAAAGGTTCCTGCTCTGGTAAGTTGTGACTGTCAAGTGTTCATCTGTCTGTCTCTCCAATTTTAGGGAACAATGATTGCCCTGTGACCTGACTTCTCTGATGATTTTAAGAATAATGTTTTTATTTTTTGGCTTGTTCAGCTTTCTATTTGTTGTTAGGACAGAGTGATAATTGCCAAGTTTCTTACATGCTAGACAGGGAGTGGGAAGCTCACATAGTATTAATTTATTAGACTGGATGATGAAAAAGAGCTGATGGAGAGAGGAGATGGAGAGAAGAACAGGGTTGATGGATAAATGGTTATATGGAAAAGCAGAGAAAAAGGAGGGAAAGGAAAAGGGGAAGGGGAGTGAAAAAAAGAATGCAAAAAGGAGAAAGAGGAAAATGTGACCTATCACAGTGTCTGGCTCATAGTAGGTATTTAATAAATGTGCACTTCAGTCCGTTTTTCTTGATGATTCCTCACAAGACAAAAGTGTGTCCCTCTCCCTGCCCACCATGCCATAAAACCTCCTGGCTCCTTCCACTGATACCACCTTCCTCGGACTGTGTTCAGCACCTTAGGTGAAGAACCAATCATTCTAAATCACAAAAAAGCTGAGCATCAGATAGAGAAGATGCAATAATGGGCTTAAAGACTTTTAATGTCCCCTCTAACCCAAAGGTCTTCTAAGGTGATTCGGGGACTACGTGGTCGGTGGGATTAATCAACCCAGACAGCTGCCATCACTTTCGTGTAGTATCACCATTGATTTCATCTGCAGTTTTCACCAATTTAGACCTCAAAAGAATATCATGTTAAGCTACTGCTGATCAATAGTATCTTGCCAAAAGCCTATTATCACAAAGTACTAATTCTTTCACTTGCCAAATAGGTATTGAGTGCTCACTCTATGCCAAATAGTACTTTAGATACTGGGACATCATAGCGGGCCAAGGCCTCCTTTAGCTATTATCTTCACTGAGCTCAGGTGGGAGAAAGAAGTGCCTGGGTGGGTTATAGGACAAACCAAACAAGGCGTACATAGGAAACTCTGGAAAATCCACCGCAGAACACGAAGAATAGGATGAAGAACCAGAAAGTCAGAAATCAAATCTCAAACACGTGACTGGTAGTTCCTGAAAACAATGTGTAAGTTTTATAGCTGAATTTAAGAATGGTAATGTGTGCATCCTAAAAGCTAAAGAGAATTTGCTTTCAGTATAAAGCAGAGTTAACAGTAAACCAGCAAACCAGATGCAGACAAAATTGTCATATATTTTCAGGCTGAGGACAACTCTCAAAAACAAAGGTGACATGCCAGCACCCTGATTTTGTTCTCTAATGCCCTTCTCCAGCTTAAGAAGTGGGCTAATACAAATGGACAGGGTATATACAAATGTGCCCAGAACACCTTGTTATGCAGGTAAGGAAGAATTCAAAAAACAAAAGAATGGAGCAAGTCAAAGGCACACAGGAACCAATGGAAAGAGCTCCCTCACTGAACAATGTGGAATATTCTGGGCAACAAAATAAATATAGTATTAAGTTATAACCCAAAGTGTAAAATGAATATCCAGGTGTCCAAATTAATGTAAGTAAATGGTTAAATGAATAAACGGGAGAGAGGAGACAAATCTCCCATGCTGACAAATTTCACAGACTTTATGTGGATACATCACTTTCAAGGACTAGTGTTTGTGGTTTATTTTTATTGTTTATTTACTTATTTTTATTATTGCTCCTTTTGTTATTTGTGATATGGTGAACTAAGGACTCTGTATTGGTGCGTTCTCACACTGCTAATAAAGACATGCCCGACACTGGGTAATTTATAAAGAAAAAGGTTTAAAGGACTCACAGTTTCACGTGGCTGGGGAAGCCTCATAATCACAGCAGAAGGTGAAGGAAGAGCAAAGACACATCTTACATAGCAGCAGGTAAGGGA
Organism: Piliocolobus tephrosceles; assembly: GCF_002776525.5. Classification (NCBI taxonomy): domain Eukaryota; kingdom Metazoa; phylum Chordata; class Mammalia; order Primates; family Cercopithecidae; genus Piliocolobus; species Piliocolobus tephrosceles. Next base: position 162,643,440 of record NC_045436.1, on the reverse strand, counting down.
GTGTGTGCACGGGAACTGCCCTTTATAAAACCATCAGATCGCTTGAGACTTACTATCGCGAGAACAGCACAGGAAAAACCTGCCCCCATGATTCAATTACCTCCAGCTGGGCCCCTTCCACAACACATGGGGATTATGGGAACAACAATTCAAGATGAGGGTTGGATAGTTACACAGCTGAACCATATCAGACTCGATAGGCTGTTTCTTTGTTTCTTTTACAATTAGGAGAGCGTGAGGAAGACTAGGTAAAAGTTAACATGAAATGTTATCTAAGACCCATTCAATTAAATGGATTAGTGTATGGAGAGGGAGCAGAAAAATATGGACAAAGTAGTGATATCAAAATGTTATAATCCACCAAAGGTTAATGTTGCATCAGAATACTTCAGGTATTAAAATGGGATTGCCATTGGTGTGGTCTTTTCCAGCAAGGAAACACACTGACTTGGAAAAATTAGTTATGTTTTATTTGGCTGTGATGCCACTATTATTTCTTCAATAGCAGAAACATCTATGTGGGAAATTCCCTCCAAGAGTGCAAAACCCTTTTAAATGAAACTTCATTAATCTCCACACCATCTGGGTTAGAGGACAAGCTCTGCTCTTTAGAGTTGCTACTGCAAGACTCAACTTGATGAACTTGTTAGGGTTGTGCGGCAAAGCCCAGATGGGCTTCAAAGCCTCACAAAATCTGGTGTCTCAATACTGGGCAACTTCCCAGTCTGTTTCATCTGAAGAATTCTCACAAGAGATAAAAACTACTTTCATCTGAATGTTGCCCTGGGAAAATTGTGACCCTTGTGTTTTCCTAATGAGTCTGGCATATAGAGAGGGGTTAAATGAGTTGGTCCCAGAATGAGTCCACAGTGCTGAAAGGAAATAAGCATCTGACCCCAGAGCCTCCTCCAGGGATCTTTTTTAAATGAACAGCCAAATTCAGGGAAGAGCACAACTACGTTCTCCCACCACCTGCTTCAACATTATCAATGACTCCCATGATGCCCTCAGGATGAAACGCAAAGCTTCCGGACATATAAGAAAGTCCATTCATGACCTAGAGCTACCTCTCCAGACTCATCTTCCGACCCCACTTCACAGCCTTCACACCACAGAACTAAGCTCCTTGTGCTTCCAAGTCCTGATCCATGCAGGCCTTTTTGCAAGTCATCTCCACCTTCCCCTGCACTTCCATACAGCCCACTTGGTAGGCCCTTTACCATTCAAAACTCTCATCAGAAACTCCTACCACCAACTAGAGTGACCAGTCACTCCGGTTTGCATGAGACTGAGAGGTTTCCTGGGACTTAAAGTTTCAGTTCTAAAACTAGAAAAATTCCCAGCAAGCCTGGATGAGTTGGCCACTCTGCTCCATCCCTCAGTTACAAAGTAACTCCCTCTCTCCTCTAATGCTCCTCCACTTTTTATTTTGAATGTTACAAAGAGTGGCTCACTGCCCTGCATTTATTCACATCTTTCCTATTAGAGTGTAAACTCACAAGACAGAGACCTTGCTTCATTTATCTTCGTAACCCCAGGCAGGGTTGCTCCCGGCAGCACATTAGAATCACCTGAGAAACTTTGGCAAGGGTCGGGGGCCGGGGGCGGTGTTTTTGTTTTTTCTTGTTTTTTTGAATATCAAGTTTCAGGTCCCCTTCCCCCAGAGATTCTGATTTAATTGATCAAAGTTGAGGCCTGGGCATGGGTTATTTTTTGATGCTTAACCAAGTGATTCTAATATGCAGTCAAGGTTGCTAACACCTGCTCTAGGGTAATGATTCTCAGCTGGGAGTACGGTGAGCGTCAGAACTACACATATCACCCTAGGCCCAACTACTCACAGATACCAATTTAATTCATCTGGAATGGGGTTCAGGCAGCGGTAGTTTTCAGCATCAGGTTATTTTAATTCATGGCTACAGTTAATCACTGTTTAAATATGTATGCATATATAACCAAACTAAATTCCAGGCCATCTTACCGCCCTTACCTATTGCCAGGCTGCTAAGTATTAATAAGTGCTGATCATAAACAGACTTTACTATCTAATATAACTAATTCTTTCCATGTATGGCTTAGGCCACTGTAGAAGCTTGTTTTCCTCAAAAGTCTCTTCAAGCCGTCTCCTTCACACCCACACCATCAAATTACACCCTTGTCTCTCTTTAGATCCTTACTTATTACTCAGCCCTTCTCAAAGTCCTTCTCTCAATTTCTTGGATACTCCTCTCACATTCGTGGTTTTATTTTTTATTTTTTTGAGACCGAGTTTCGTTCTTGTTGCCCAGGCTGGAGTGCAGTGGCGCAATCTCAGCTCACTGCAATCTCTGCCTCCCGGGTTCAAGCGATTCTCCTGCCTCAGCCTTCCTGAGTAGCTGGGATTAAAGGCATGCACCACCATGCCCAGCTAATTATGTATTTTTAGTAGAGACTGGGTTTCTCCATGTTGGTCAGACTGGTTTTGAACTCCCAACCTCAGATGATCCGCCTGCCTCGGCCTGCCAAAGTGCTGGGATTACAGGCATAAGCCATAGCGCCCAACCTTCATGGTTTTATTTTTCTTCCTTGTCACCATGCAGCACTGGGATGAAATAAGAGTTTTTCAACTATGTTATGTCATCTTTCTGACTCTGTCCGGGTATCCTGTACTGTTCCCTGGTGACCAAGGCAGACCACAAATGCAATGGGCTTTTTTCTCCCTCTAAATAAACTAAGCTAATTCCCCAGCTCAGAAACTTTTCATTTTATCAGAAGGGATTCACTTGCCGAGTTTTCAATGACCTGGTTCCCTCATGACACTAAGGTACCGGCTCAAATACCACCCCTTCCAAGAGGTCTCTCCTGTCCACCCAATCCAGAGTGCTTTCTTCATGTCATTATTCTATATCCTGCCAGTCTTTTTTAGTTCATCACATCCCTTATCATTTTCTGAAATTATCATGTTTCGTTATTTACTTTAGTTTTTATATCTGACTCGCTCTTATAGAACACAAGCTCCACCAGAAAGAAGGATTTGCACATCTTGTTTCTTGATGTATCCATCAACAGCACTTATAACAATACCTGACCAACAACATTTACCAAAATGAAATAAATACCTATATACGCATAGACAGCTTAGGAACCAGTTATGTAAGCAACATTGCTGAGTGTGGAGCTACCGACTTATCCACAAACTGTAGCTACTAAGAGCATAATAATTCCGACTCCTAAATGAGCAAAATGTATGTCTGACTAGACAAAATTTATGTCAACATATTCAAAACAGTGTGATTTCATGAACAGAGTGCACTCTGACATTAGGCGTTGGGTGGCATTCCATCTATCACTTCATTATATCATCCAGGGAACTTTATTCAGTGAGCACCACCATTAGCATCACATGGGAGCTTGTTAGAAATGCAAATGTGTGGGCCCTACCTCAAACCTCTTGAATCAGAGTCTCCGGAAATGAGTCCCAGGACATTGTTTCACCAGGCTCTTCTTGTGCTTCTTAGGTATACAAAACTTAGAGAAGCACTGATCTAGGTCACATGAGGAAAGACTTTGAGCCCAGGCACTTCCTTTATGTTGCAAAAATTGTTAGAGTACCAGGTGGTAACGGTGAATGCAGAGATTGTTAACACAAGGGAGATGCTCAAGAAAATAGTTTCCTTTAATGAATTTATTTATTTATTTTTAATTTTATTTATTTTTTTTTAGTAGGCTCGTTTTCATCTGGGCAGAGTTCTGACAATGTTTCTTCTGGAAGTCCAGCTCACTAAGAGGAGAGAAAGGGCTGTGTTATTTAAAGAAAGCTAACTGCCTATCTAAAAAAGAAAGAAACAGAAGAGCTGTAAAAAGGATGTTCATCTGGGGTTATTTAGGACAGGGGCAAACAGTCCTTCATACCTCAGTAGCCCCCTATACTATAGCACAGTTCAATAATTGATGTCCGTAATGATGATCTTGCATTATTAAGTAAAGGCAAAATTCTTCTCCAGAGTCTCTGGTCAAGTGTGTTCAACTTCTATTTAAAAGATTTCCATTTGAAATATTTAAGTCTCTTTTTTGCAGACCCAAATAGCAAAAGCTTTGGTTATTTGAAACATTTTATTAGATAAAATTATCTTATTCTCAAGGATTCTAGAGTAATTTATATGTCTTTGTCAACATATTTCCCTTAGTGAGTAGGCATTCTTTAACAGAGGGGCTGTGTCTTCTCTGATCTTAGGAACCTCATTCAGCACCTAGTTCAAGTGACTCCACACAAAAGCTCCTTAGAAGGACTTGGTTACAGTAACCAAAACAGCATGGTACTGGTACCAAAACAGAGATATAGACCAATGGAACAGAACGGAGCCTTCAGAAATAATGCCACACATCTACAACCATCTGATCTTTGACAAACCTGAGAAAAACAAGAAATGGGGAAAGGATTCCCTGTTTAATAAATGGTGCTGGGAAAATTGGCTAGCCATAAGTAGAAAGCTGAAACTGGATCCTTTCCTTACTCCTTATACGAAGATTAATTCAAGATGGATTAGAGACTTAAATGTTAGACCTAATACCATAAAAACCCTAGAAGAAAATCTAGGTAGTACCATTCAGGACATAGGCATGGGCAAGGACTTCATGTCTAAAACACCAAAAGCAACGGCAGCAAAAGCCAAAATTGACAAATGGGATCTCATTAAACTAAAGAGCTTCTGCACAGCAAAAGAAACTACCATCAGAGTGAACAGGCAACCTACAGAATGGGAGAAAATTTTTGCAATCTACTCATCTGACAAAGGGCTCATTTCCAGAATCTACAAAGAACTCAAACAAATATACAAGAAAAAAACAAACAACCCCATCCAAAAGTGGGGAAAGGATATGAACAGACATTTCTCAAAAGAAGACATTCATACAGCCAACAGACACATGAAAAAATGCTCATCATCACTGGCCATCAGAGAAATGCAAATCAAAACCACAATGAGATACCATCTCACACCAGTTAGAATGGCAATCATTAAAAAATCAGGAAACAACAGGTGTTGGAGAGGATGTGGAGAAATAGGAACACTTTTACACTGTTGGTGGGATTGTAAACTAGTTCAACCATTATGGAAAACAGTATGGCGATTCCTCAAGGACCTAGAACTAGATGTACCATATGACCCAGCCATCCCACTACTGGGTATATACCCAAAGGATTATAAATTATGCTACTACAAAGACACATGCACACGTATGTTTATTGCGGCACTATTCACAATAGCAAAGACTTGGAATCAACCCAAATGTCCATCAGTGACAGACTGGATTAAGAAAATGTGGCACATGTACACCATGGAATACTATGCAGCCATAAAAAACGATGAGTTTGCGTCCTTTGTAGGGACATGGATGCAGCTGGAAACCATCATTCTTAGCAAACTATCACAAGAAGAGAAAACCAAACACCGCATGTTCTCACTCATAGGTGGGAACTGAACAATGAGCTCACTTGGACTCGGGAAGGGGAACATCACACAATGGGGCCTATCATGGGGAGGGGGGAGGGGGGAGGGATTGCATTGGGGAGTTATACCAGTTTCATAACTCTTTATTGATCTATTCAGGAATTCAATTTCTCCCTGGTTCAGTCTTGAAAGAGTGTATGTGTCCAGGAATTTATCCGTTTTGCCTAGGTTTTCTAGCTGATGTGCACAGAAGTGTTCATAATATTTTCTAATGGTTCTTTGTAATTCTGTGGGGTCAGTGTGCTATACCCTTATCATTTCTGCTTGTGTCTATTTGATTCTTCTCTGTTTTCTTCTTTATTAGTCTAGATATCAGTCTATTTTCTTAATTTTTTCAAAAAAAGCTCTTGGATTTATTATTTTATTTTATTTTATTTTATTTTATTTTATTTTATTTTATTTT